>NW_024082217.1:277932-281804 GCF_003009895.1 Hyaena hyaena | reverse complement strand
GTGAGCTGGTGGTGGGGCCTCTGCCGCACCCCTCCTACCTGCGGGATGTGACGGTGGAGCGTCACGGGGGGCCCCTGCCCTATCACCGACGCCCCGTGCTTTTCCGAGAGTACCTGGACATAGACCAGCTGATCTTCGACAGAGAGCTGCCCCAGGCCGCTGGTCTCCTCCACCACTGCTGCTTCTATAAACACCAAGGACAGAACCTGGTGATGATGACCGTGGCCCCCCGTGGTTTGCAGTCAGGGGACCGGGCCACCTGGTTTGGCCTCTACTACAACATCTCAGGGGCTGGGTTTTTCCTACACCCCGTGGGGTTGGAACTGCTGGTAGACCACAAGGCTCTGGACCCTGCCCGCTGGACCATCCAGAAGGTGTTCTTTCAAGGCCGCTACTATGAGAGTTTGGCCCAGCTGGAGGACCAGTTTGAGGCTGGCCTGGTGAATGTGGTGCTGATCCCAGACAACGGCACAGGTGGGTCCTGGTCCCTGAAGTCCCAGGTGCCTCGGGGTCCATCTCCTCCTCTGCAGTTCTACCCCCAGGGCCCCCGCTTCAGTGTCCAGGGGAGTCAAGTGGCCTCCTCACTGTGGACTTTCTCCTTTGGCCTTGGAGCTTTCAGCGGCCCGAGGGTCTTTGACATCCGCTTTCGGGGAGAACGACTAGCTTATGAGATCAGCCTCCAAGAGGCCTTGGCCATCTATGGTGGAAATTCCCCCGCGGCAATGCTCACCCGCTATATCGATGGCAGCTTTGGCATGGGCAAGTACTCCACTCCCCTGACCCGGGGGGTGGACTGCCCCTACCTGGCCACCTACGTGGACTGGCACTTCCTTCTGGAGTCCCAAGCCCCTAAGACAATACGTGATGCCATCTGTGTGTTTGAACAGAACCAGGGCCTCCCCCTGAGGCGACACCACTCAAATTTCTACTCCCACTATTTTGGGGGCCTTGCAGAGACAGTGCTGGTCCTCCGATCTGTGTCGACCTTGCTCAATTATGACTATGTGTGGGATATGGTCTTCCATTCCAGCGGGGCCATAGAGGTCCGATTCCATGCCACTGGCTACATCAGCTCAGCATTTCTCTTTGGTGCTGCCCGAAGGTACGGGAACCAGGTTGGGGAGCACACGCTGGGGACCGTCCACACCCACAGCGCCCATTTCAAGGTGGATCTGGATGTAGCAGGTAAGATATCCTGGCAGAAACAAGGATTCTAGAAGAGGGGACTGAAACATTGTCTGTTTGCTTCGGGTTTTCTGGAAGCCATCCAGGAAAGGAAGATCTGAGCATGAGTTGTGGTTTGGGAGTTTCATACTTCCTCTTTTGTTGGATGGGAGAAAGTTGGCTGCTGAATTTTATTTGGATCTTAGCTCATTGGCTGAGTGCAGAGCTGCCCCCCTCCCTCCACGTGACCTCATCCGAAAATCTTGAGAAATGGCAAAAGCTCAGAGAGGAGGAAGCCTCTGGGCTCACAAGGTCCCCTTTGCCCTCCTCCCTCCCTTGCTCTTTATATAGGCCCCACTTCAGGGAGGCAGCCACTTGTTTTTCAGTTCATTTCTCTGTGTGGCCTGTGGTGCTGAGGTTTCGGAGGGTCTGTTTGCATTGTGCCAAGTCCCTGGCACACGCAGGCCTGTTGTGGAACACCCCAGGTGGTACATTTCCTTGGGAGATGATCCCCCTCCCTGAATTCCATCTCTCTCTGGGCACAATGCACTTTATAGCGTAGGTGCTGCAGAGTGTTCAGAAAGATCCTGGGGCTGGCGGTCACAGAGAGAGTCAAAGATACACGATGGCTTGGAGTCTGTCTTTCCACTTTCCTTCCCCACATTGAATCAATCACCTATTTTTTTCTGGTCTGTCTCCAAAATACGTCAAAACCTTGCTGGGCCAGCCTTCTCTCTGCTATTTCCACTCTTCTTTCTCTCAGGTCCAGGGGCCACCTGCCAGCCTGTGCCTGCTTACCCCCTCCCCCCAGTTCCAGTTTTCCCCCATCACCTAAAGGACCCACCCTCAGACGGTGCAAGGCCCTAAGGCCCTTCCAAGAGTGCGGCTCCAGCCCGCCTTTAAGACTCCTCCCCCGGCTGTTTTAGCCATGCCCACACCCTCCCAGTCCCGGGACACACACGTCCTCAGGCTAGTTAGGGTTCTATGCTTTTGCTGATGTTTTGCCCCTCCCTAGAATGCCCTGCTGTGTCCTCCCTGCTGGTCATATCTTCTGAGACAAGGCTGAAAGGCACACAGGAAGGCCCCTGTTTCCTGCCTGCCCCTGTATTCCTGTGACCTTGGGCCTTGAATGTGTTGCTCTCACACAGCAAGCCAGATGGGGCTTTACCTTCTGCAGCCTCCGTGAGAGCAGGAGGGAAAGCACAGGGTTTCATTCCTCCGTGTCTCTCCACTAATAAGTGTAAAAGATTAATGAATGAAATCCTTGAAGAAATACTTTACAGGTCAACAGCTTTGGCTGAAAGATCAGGGATATCTTGGGGAGAAGGGAGGGAGGCAGGGGGCACACTCACTTCTGGGTTTCTCTTTGGCCCCACTCTGAAGCAGTGAGTGGAGGGGAGGGGACACAATCCAGACGGGACAGGACAGCTGCATGACCAGCCCTCCCTCCCACCCACCTCCACCCCACCCCGGCAGGCCTGGAGAACTGGGTCTGGGCTGAGGACATGTCCTATGTCCCCACGGCGGTACCCTGGAGCCCCGAGCACCAGATGCAGAGGATGCAGGTGACCCGCAAGCTGCTGGAGACTGAGGAGCAGGCCGCCTTCCCCCTGGGAGTCACCCCACCCCGCTACGTGTACCTGGCCAGCAACCACAGCAACAAGTGGGGTCACCGGCGGGGCTACCGCATCCAGATGCTCGGCTTTGCTGGGGAGCCGCTGCCCCAGAACAGCTCCATGGAGAGAGCCTTCAGCTGGGGAAGGTGAGCGGCGGGGTGTCAGAGAGAGGCTGGGGGAAGAGTGAAAAGGAAGAGTGCGTGGGGAGGAGCAACTGGGAGCTCAGTTTAAACTGTATTTGAGGAGAGGTGGGAGCACCGTTAGGACTTCCGGGTTGTCAAAATGCATGCACGGGGCATATGTTCCCTGCGGAGGGCTGAGGCCCAGGCAGAAGAACCCTTCCTCGCTTGGGATGGAGGGAGAAGCCATGCTGTGAGATGGCAGGGGGGTGAACGGGAGAATGTGGAAAGAGGTTGGCTGACCCACTGGGGTGGCACCAGAGTCGTGGTATGAGTGAGATGGGAAGCCCGAGGCCCATGCACTCAGCCCCCTTCCATCATAATCAGGCAGCAGGACGGGGTTAGTGACCATGGAGGCCTGACCAGTGCCTCCCTAGGTACCAGCTGGCAGTGACCCGGCGGAAGGAGGAGGAACCCAGCAGCACCAGCATCTACAATCAGAACGACCCGTGGGCCCCCACCGTGGATTTCACTGACTTCATCGACAACGAGACCATTGCTGGAGAGGTCAGCTGACTGTGGGACGTTCAGGGGAGGGAGACCCAGGGCACAAAGAGGAGCCCCACCTTTTCTTTAGTTTCCTAAAACCCACCTGGTCCCCCAGGGGTGGAGCTGACTCCAGCCTTCCTTGCTTTTGCGGATCCGATCATTACCTCTTGAGGGAATCTTCCCAGGCTGGGAATTTGCAAACATTGGCTGAAGCCCCAAACCATCCTGGGGACCCTGCGGCGTTCTGAGTCTTGGCGTCTCGGACTTTGCCCTTTTTGGGCCCCAGGGTTCGAGGACGGCTGGAAGACCACATCTCTTGTGTGGAAAGCTTCTCTCTTTGCTGGCTTGACCTCTGAAAGATTAATTTCTTTTTTTTTTTTTTTTAATATTTTTATTTATTTCTAGGAGAGAGAGAGAGACAGCG
>NW_024082217.1:221887-276689 GCF_003009895.1 Hyaena hyaena | reverse complement strand
TTTTGTTGTTGTTGTTTTTGAATTCTGGCTTTCCCAAGTGTTTTTCACCCATCTCAAGGTCTCTCTTGAGCCTCCTCGGTCCCTTGTTTTGGAGGTGAGGGTGGTGTTTCTGAACTGGGGACAGTCCCCTAGAAGCCCCAAGGCAGGGTTCCTGCTAGGCCTGCACATGCATAGATAAGCTAGAAAGGGTTCCTTAGCCCACGTTCCTCTTATTTTTTTTTTTTAATTATTTTTTTTTTAATTTATCTCTAGGAGAGAGAGACAGCGTGAGCAGGGGAGGGTCAGAGAGAGAGGGAGTCACAGACTGACACAGGCTCCAGGCTCTGAGCTGGCAGTCAGCACAGAGCCCGACGCGAGGCTCGAACCCACGAACCGCGAGATCATGACCTAAGCGAAAGTCGGATGCTTAACCGACTAAGCCACCCAGGCGCCCCAACCCACGTTCCTCTTAGCCAAGACCTCCTTCTTCTCTCCCGCCTTCTTCCTTTTGCCTACTGTCCCCTCTTCCTTTCCTACCTGTTCTTATATCCTGGGATCTCCCTCTCAGCCCTGGGATGGGGGGACTGTGTCCTGATGTTCCCCTAGCCTTGGTTTCTCAACTTAGGTCTCCTCCCCTGGCTCTATGCCTGTGGAAGTCTCAAAATGCAAGGGACATCTAGTCTGAGAGGACAATCCCTGTCTGTCCCCCTGTGTCTGTCACATACTGGACTAGGACTTGTCCCCACCCCAGTCCTGCGGCAGGCTGTGATTCCCCAGGGAAAGTTCCCTCCACCCCTTTGTATTCACCTGCCTCGCAGTCTCTGGCAGAGGATGGCCACACAGCAACATTTCAAGTCAGCCTATGGGGTGGATTTGTGGGTACGGTGGTAATGAGGAGTGGTTGTTTTTGCCAGGGGTGTATGTGGCCAGTGACCTCTACTCCGCGGCAACAGACATAGAAGGCTGGTGGGCACCAATGGTGAGAAGCAGTGAGACCCTCGAATTCCAGCAACCTAGAGGTGTCCAACACTTGTGGCCATGCAGATGAGCTGGGCGGAGGGCAGGGGTGGCTCCCACCACGCTGTCCTTCAGGGGGGCCCTGGATGAGAGGCGTGTACACCGATAGTGAGAGATTGGAAACAACAGAAATGTCCTTTCCTAGGGGATTGGCTAACTAAATTCTTGTACTGCCTTACAGTGCAGTGCTATGCAGTTATAAAAAGAATTCTCTCTCTTTATATACTACTAGGGGAATGATCTTCCAATGCAAACGGCAAAGTGTATGTGGTGCACCGCCCCTCTGTGTTGTAGAAGGGAGGGAGCTATAAACACATACTCACTTGGGGGCCCCTGGGTGGTTCATTTGGTTAAGCGTCTGACTCTTGATTTCAGCTCAGGTCATGATCTCACAGTTTGTGAGTTCAAGTCCCACTGTCAGTGCAGAGCCTCCTTGGAATCCTCTCTCCCTCCCTCGCTCTCTGCCCTTCCCCCACTCTCTCCCTCTGTCTCTCTCTCAAAATAAATAAACTTTAAAAAATAAATAAAAACATATTCACTTATATATGCATATTCACATGATGCCAGTGATACTTTTGGGGAGGGGAACTGGGAGGTGGGACCTGGGGAGGGAGGAGACTTAGCACACTAAATACCCTTTTGTATATTTTGAATTGTGAGCCACGTGACGGTGTTACCCATTCAAAATAAATAAAAAATGGACCCAAACAGGACCTGGCTTTTTTTGTTTTTAATTGACAGGTCTTTTAGGAAGGGGTGAAGGTAGGTGGAGGGTAAAGTAAATGAAGGTATGGATCCAGGGACTCAATTTGGTAAAGTTTCTGAGACCCAGAGAAATGGATGTGGTCTCTGGTAACTGCTTTGCACTCTCTCATTTGTCTGTCCCCAATGACAACGGGAAACTTCAGCCACACTCTCTCACTCCCTCTTTGTCTCTCTCTCTCTCACTCTCTCTTATTTTCCCCCTGTCTCTCTTCAAAGAGGGGACAATGAGAAGCAATGGCAAGGAGTGACTCTGGCTGCTGGGAGCCCAGGCCAGGCCAGGAGGTGAAGTACAGGAGACCAGTTTGGGCTTCCGCTCAGCCTCTGACCAGAGGGAGATCCTATCTAGGGAGGTCAGGCATCACAGAAGCTTCTGCTACCTTCTGTGCTGCCCCAAGCCCAAGTTCACTTCAAGATCAATGAAACAGTGGATGGGGACACATCAGTGAGCTGGAGAGAAACTAGGTTCCAAGCAACAGGGAGGAAGACTTCAGTGAGGAGAGCGGGCCAGTGACAGCTGCGGTAATTTGTGGCACTGCCTGCCTGGGGTGAAAGGAGTGACAATACAGAAGGAGACTGAGGACAAGGAATGATCAAAGACAGAGACCAAGGAGAAAAAGGATGTCGTGACCAGCTGTGGGCTCTGACACTGACTTTGTACTTCCTCTTTCTCTGACCTAAGTAATTTAACCTCCAATGCATGCTGACTCAGTATGGTCAGCTGCACGGTGGTCACTGCTGGGGGAGATGGAACGAAGGGGTGCTGGTGTCCACCCGTCCCCCCACCCCATCACACTGACATGAAACTTAGGACCTCGAAACCCATGTCCAGACCAAAGAGCGTGTGTGCTTGTGTGCAGTTGTATGTGTGAGTGGGTGCAAATGCTCACCAGCTGTTGTCCAAAAATGTAACCGTGTGTGGTTGTGTCTCTGCACGTCACCAGAGGGATGACGCCACCTGCCCCAGCCTCAAATAAGAGGAGGCAGGATGGACATGTGGGTCATTAGAACGTCCACCCAGCTGGGCTCAGGAGGGCTGCAAGGTGGACCTCCAGCCCCCTCCCCCAACCCAATGTCTTCCTTAGACCACTGAGGCCGGCTTAGTGTGTTGGTCTCACGTTTGTGATCACGTGATAGTGAATATTTATCAAGGATGTTAAGTTCTGAAGGAACAGGTGCCCCCAGTGCTAAAATCTTTAGGACATGGGCCCATTGCCCTAAGAGGTGCTGGGCAAGGAGAGCCCTGAGACTTAGGTCAGAGGGCATAACTGGGACTTGTCTGCGAATGTAGACACTAGAATGCCCTGGAAGGAGCACATGTCTCACCTGCCTCTGCTCTCCTCCTGAGGGCCCCGGGAATGGCTTCAGCTCCAAGAGCAAGAGGGTTCCTTCATGTATCCAACAAAGATTTACAGCGTGCCCTCTCAGGGCCAGGCACACGCAAGGCACTAGGGTACACCAGTGAATAGGATGCACGCTTTTTGTCCTTGGGTGAGTGAGGCCAGTAAAGGACAGTGGCAGGGAGGTGCGAGGAGGACACTAGCAGGGGCTCCTGACTCGGGTTGGGGAAAGGCTTCCTGTGGGACATGATGTCCAAACCGGGGACAAGGAGGACAGTGGAGAGAATTTTCCAGGGTGAGGAAACAGCATGACCAAGGGCCAGGAGGTGACAAGGTGGCACCATCCAAGTACCCAAGTTCAATGAGAGACATGTGGGCTACAGGGAGAGCCTGGAGGGGCAAGCAGGGGACAGATGAGGGGGTTCTTGCAAGCCATTGTTACTCTAAGAGAAAAGGGGAGCCATGGAAGGATTTGAGGCCAGGGAGGGACAAGTGTCAAATCTGGCTTTTAGGACATTCTCTCTGGCCCAGATGCAAACCACAGAGTTGACAGAAGACCTGGTCATAGACAGCGGGTTGGAAGTCAGAAATGGTGGCGGTGTGAACACCTTGCAGGGCCTGGAGGAGGACCCCTGTGGGGAGTCTGGCCCGCTGAGGCCATTTCTGAGCTGCCCTAATCAGAACCCCACATCTGGATGCTTCCTTCCTCCCTTCTTCCTCCCTCACCTGCTCAGGTTGCTGGGAAAGTGAGGAGGGATCTCTGGCCGATGCCTGGTCTTTTTCCTCCTGAACGGAAGAGCATTGTATTTAATGAACACTTAACAGATCAGAAAGTCAGATGCTGATTGAAGAAAAATTCCACCCAACAGTCAGGCTCTTCTATAGTCCGTGCCATTATGTGATAATTGGTTAAATCATCCTTCTAGACTCTACACAATATAAAGCGGGTTTGAAAAAAATTAAACCCCTATTAAAGAAAAGGTACTTGGTGCCCTCGAGGCAGCTTCTTTGACTGGTGATGAGGATGGGGTCATTAATTCCACAGCCTTTACCTGTTTAAGAGGGACCCCACCCATCGGGCTGCTTCCAGAAAGTTCTCCTTCAGTTATCCACTCCTCTGCCTGTATCTTCCATCTTTCCCTCTTGACTGGTTCTTCTTCTCCACTCTCATCTTGCTAAGCATTCCCAGTGACCCTGCATCATCCGGATGGGGTTCTTCTCTCTCTTAGTCTGTGCCTTCGCAAAACCCCTTCCTCCAAGGAGTATTCTATCCTTCCTGGGTCTGCTTCCTGTGCTTCCCCAGCCAACTGCCAACCCACTGCCCTCCCTCTGCCGGCCTACAACCACAGCCACTGCTCTGACAAAGGTCACCAGTGACTTCTAAATGCAGAATCAATGGGCCTTTCCAGGCGCCTACTTTCTGGACCTCTCGGTGGCATTTGACAACACCACCTACTCCCTTTTTGAAATTCTCGCCTGTCTTGACTTCCCCGCATTCTGACCCCTCCTTGTCCCTATTTGCTGTTTCTCAGTCTTCTATGCTGCTCCCCCACCGGCCCACATAGGCCCAAATGTAGGCATTTTCCTGGAGGCTAGCTAGGGCGTCCTCTCTTCTCTGTCCCGAAGTCTTCCCTGGGTGACCTCAGCTTCTCTTACTTTAACTGCTAATACTGTTGTTGGCTGAAATCTCTATTTCTAGCCTAAAACATCTCTCCTATGCTCCAGACCCATAGAGCCAACCCTGTTTCTAGGCATCTATGCCGGGACTTCCCATGAACACCTCAAACTCAGCCTTCTCGGTTCCCCCTTAAACTTGCCACCCTTCATGTATGTCCTCTCTGGCAAAAAGCCCCATCACCCAGCCAGTCACAGGAAGCTTTTGTGTCACCTAAAGACACTGTGTTCTTTGCCTACTCACTCCCAGTCAGGCACCCATTCTGGCCACCTCTACCCTTAACCATCTTAGATTTATTCCTTCTTCTCTGTCCTTGAGGTCACCGGCCTCATCCTGGCCCTCTGCCTCTAGTCCGCCCCACACTCACGCGCTGCTCCACACCTCCACACTGTCTCCCTGCAATGCAGACCTGCATGGAGCATGACGTGTGTGCACAGGGTGGCCCAGATGACTGCACAGGGCCTCTGAAGCGGCAGCTCTGCCGAGACACAGCTCGTTCTGGAGCCCAGTCTTCAGCCCGAAGGTGGGGGTTGGGGGGGGGGGTGGGTCCAAGGAATAAGCTCATCCTATTCACAGAGGCTGGGGTCAAGCTTATTCAAAGGGAAATAAGACCTAATGAAGCACCTTGGTCCTGTCTCCTGAGTAATTTCCCGAAGGGACACGCTTTGTGACAATTGTGAAGAGATATCAGAGGGAGCAGTGTGACAGCAAGACACTTAGGGAAGATGGTTGGGTGGCATCTTTTATATACCTGCTTCCCCACCAGCCAAGGCAAAGGGCTCGCCCCCAGTCATGACCCACCTCCCCACATGAGAGCCCTGTGATACCTTACTGGAGCCAACATTCCTTTTTTTTTTAAAATGTTTATTTATTTTTGAAAGAGAGAGAGAGAGATACAGAATGTGAGTGGGGGAGGGACAGAGAGAGAGGGAGACACAGAATCAGAAGCAGGCTCCAGGCTCCGAGCTGTCCACACAGAGCCCGACGCAGGGCTCAAACCCGCAAGCCGTGAGATCATAACCTGAGCTAAAGTCAGACGCTTAATCAACTGAGGTATCCAGGCGCCCTTAGAGCGAACATTCTTGACCTCTGCTTGGTAACACAGGTCAGGACAAAGAAATGTGAGCCATCCTAATGGTGTGTTCTTAGCTGGGAGCTGAGACTATAACCTACCAAAGAGCTTGGACCCGAGTTCCCGCGGTTACAGTTTGCCTGTGGCCAGGGCTTAGGCCTTGACATTAGGTTCTGTTTCCTCTTATCCTATGGGTCACTTGGGCCATTTCCAATGACGCCTTTCTGCCTTTGTGGTTGTAATACTGTTGTCTCTTGTCTTGACTGCAAGGCCTCCAGTCGGTCGTCTCCGTGTCACTGCTCAGTTGATGGGAGCACTGGATGTGGATTCTACTCTCCAACACTAAGGGTAGGTATGAAATGTCATGTTTCTTAATGTTTCTATATCAGATAACAAGCTCAGTGCCCTTGTACCTGAAATTCAATCACGGGGATGCTTGTGGGGGGTTCTCATCTTCAGGGTTAGGGAAAACTCTAGTCTGAGATTTGGGGGTGGGGTGGGGAGGAGGATGGTCAGCTAGTTTTCAGGTGACAGTGGTCACTGCTATTATGTTCACTTTCTGTGGCTCTGCGGCCAGTCTTGCTGGGTGGAGAATGGAGGAAGGCCCTGCCCTGGGGGTTGGCACACACTCACTTTCCTGTGCAAAATTTTGGCACACACTCACTTTCCTGTGCAAAAATCTCCTATTTTCTCCTTTTTCTCTCATCCAGCAATAGCCCCGGATGACCCATGAGATACAGGTTAAAGCACTTGTTTTGGAGAGGGGACTGTGGAGTAGACTTGAAGGATGAAAGGGGAGTGGATTTGTCACAGTATGTTCCTTTATGCTTTCTACATGTGTTTACCAAATGTTTTGTGTGTGTTCATCAAAATGTTTTCAAAACTTTTTTAAGTTAAAAAATTTTTAAATACTTTCTTCCACAAAGAGCTTCTGCAGAGTATGAAAACCAGATCAGCAAACGAAAAATCAGTTCTGGGACACCTGCGTGGCTCAGTCTGCTGAGCGACTGACTTTGGCTCAGGTCATGATCTTGCAGTTCGTGGGTTCGATCCCTGCATCGGGCTCTGTGCTGACAGCTCAGAGCCTGGAGCCTGCTTTGGATTGTGTGCCTCCTTCTCTCTCTCCCCCTCCCCTGCTCATGCTCTGTCTCTATCTCTCAAAAAATAAAATAAAACGTTAAAAAATGACAAAATAAAGAAAAAAAAATCAGTTCCTATTTTCCTTGAGAACCCCAAGGGCTTTCTTCACTGGGGACGGGGGTTATTTTGGGATGGAGGACCCTGACTTTCTCACCATTTTGGAGAGAGCGTCTCTACTCCTACCTCTTTAAAGAACAAGGGAAAGGAACATCATTTGAGTTTCCATATCAAAATACAACTGGATGCAGGGCCCTGGGAGCCTGCACCTCTTGATCTTGGGGCTGTGAATTCGAGCCTCACGTTGGGTATGGAGATTACTTAAAAACAAATTCTTTAAAAACCAAAACCAAAACAAAACTACAGCTGGATATATAAATGTTTCTGGATAATCTGACCTTTTCGGTATCAGTTTACCTGGTTTAACTCTCCCAGGCTCCAAGATGCCTCACCGTCTACCCATAATTACTGCCTTGTCTAAAACATGTATCACACAAAACTTCCCGATCTCACCTCTTCTGCCCCCATTCTGTCCCCACCTCACACCAATACAATGACCTTTTGGCCATTCCCTGCCCATGCTGAGCTGTTTCACGTTTCTCTACCTTTGTACCTTCTGTTTCCTTTGACTTCTCTGCCCGGTGAACGCTTTCTTTCCGCAAGGTCAGTCTAATGTCTGTTTCTGGGGAAATCTTCCTGGGGAGGTCCATGCTGGAAAGGATTCTCCTCCAGGCTCACGAGGGGAGCATCTCCCCTCCCTGGAACCTTCAGCCTCTCCTTGTTCCTTTCAGGACCTGACTGCCCAGGCGACGGTGGCCTCCTGCACATCACCTGGAAGAGAATGGAGGTGGCTTTGCTCTCTGCCTCTACAACTTTTGGAGGAGGGCTTCCTGGGGTTCAGGGCTCTGGGCTGCCAAGCTAACTCCACAGCCAGTGTTTCCAGTCCCCTGACCTCTGACCTGGCCTGTCAGTCCTGCTCAAAGGACTGTCCCTTTCTGTCCCCATTACTTCCTCTTGCCTCCACCTGTGTTATCTCCAAAACCTACCCTTCCACCCGCTTGGCTCCCCAGCCTTGACCCTTAGTGTTTGATTTGGAACAGGAGCACAGAGGCTTACATCGGCCACTTAAAGTCCAGGTTCCTACCTCAGCCCCACCTCCCAAGCCTGGCCTGACTCCTGGTCCCCTCCAGCTCCAGCCCCACCCCCACCCCCACCCACCCATCTGCCCTTGGCTGCTTATCTTCAATGTGCCCATCATGCCTCTTGCCCAACAACTCCGCTCAGAGACCAGTAACCGCCAGAGACTCATAGAGGCATCCTGCTCCCAGGTCCTGTCTTTTATCTTTGTTTCCCATTCTGCATTCCGATTCAGGAGCCTAAGGACAGTCCAGGAGATTTAACTATGGCTATCTTCATTATTTTGGCCCTGTGTAGTGTTCTGGTGACAGGCATGGGTGATGGTGGGAGTGAAAAAAGATTGGAGAAGGAATGTGAACCAGGCCAGCCTCCCCGCTGCCCCTCTGTATCCCCCAGTGCCCAGCCCTGGACACTCCGCGGCCAGAGCCAGCTGTTTGCAGACCTGAGCCCAGAGGAGCTGACGGCCGTGATGAGCTTCCTGACCCAGCAGCTGGGGCCGGGCCTGGTGGACGCAGCCCAGGCCCGCCCCTCGGACAACTGCGTCTTCTCGGTGGAGCTGCAGCTGCCCCCCAAGGCTGCTGCGCTGGCCCACCTGGACAGGGGGAGTCCCCCGCCCGCCCGGGAGGCACTGGCCATCGTCTTCTTTGGCGGACAACCCCAGCCCAACGTGAGTGAGCTGGTGGTGGGGCCTCTGCCGCACCCCTCCTACCTGCGGGATGTGACGGTGGAGCGTCACGGGGGGCCCCTGCCCTATCACCGACGCCCCGTGCTTTTCCGAGAGTACCTGGACATAGACCAGCTGATCTTCGACAGAGAGCTGCCCCAGGCCGCTGGTCTCCTCCACCACTGCTGCTTCTATAAACACCAAGGACAGAACCTGGTGGCAATGAACACGGCCCCCCGTGGTTTGCAGTCAGGGGACCGGGCCACCTGGTTTGGCCTCTACTACAACATCTCAGGGGCTGGGTTTTTCCTACACCCCGTGGGGTTGGAACTGCTGGTAGACCACAAGGCTCTGGACCCTGCCCGCTGGACCATCCAGAAGGTGTTCTTTCAAGGCCGCTACTATGAGAGTTTGGCCCAGCTGGAGGACCAGTTTGAGGCTGGCCTGGTGAATGTGGTGCTGATCCCAGACAACGGCACAGGTGGGTCCTGGTCCCTGAAGTCCCAGGTGCCTCGGGGTCCATCTCCTCCTCTGCAGTTCTACCCCCAGGGCCCCCGCTTCAGTGTCCAGGGGAGTCAAGTGGCCTCCTCACTGTGGACTTTCTCCTTTGGCCTTGGAGCTTTCAGCGGCCCGAGGGTCTTTGACATCCGCTTCCGGGGAGAACGACTAGCTTATGAGATCAGCCTCCAAGAGGCCTTGGCCATCTATGGTGGAAATTCTCCTTCTGCTCTTCGAAGCCGGTACACAGATGGTGGATTTGGCTTGGGTCACTTCTCTTCAACCCTGACCCGGGGGGTGGACTGCCCCTACCTGGCCACCTACGTGGACTGGCACTTCCTTCTGGAGTCCCAAGCCCCTAAGATAATACGTGATGCCATCTGTGTGTTTGAACAGAACCAGGGCCTCCCCCTGAGGCGACACCACTCAGATATCCACTCCCACTATTTTGGGGGCCTTGCAGAGACAGTGCTGGTCCTCCGATCTGTCTCAACCATGCTCAACTATGACTATGTGTGGGATATGATCTTCCACCCCAATGGGGCCATAGAAGTCCGACTCCATGCCACTGGCTACATCAGCTCAACATTTCTTTTTGGTGCTGCCCGAAGGTACGGGAACCAGGTTGGGGAGCACACGCTGGGGACCGTCCACACCCACAGCGCCCATTTCAAGGTGGATCTGGATGTAGCAGGTAAGATATCCCAGCAGAAACAAGGATTCCAGAAGAGAGGGCTGAAATCTCCATGCCTAGCTTTAAAAATTGTCATGAAACATGAAAAATATAAAAGTATATGAAATAAACTTGAAGTCATTGGATTCCTGAGAAATTTTCACCCTTAGCAGATTATTCTTCTATACCTAAGAGAAATTTTTCCATATTTAAAAATGTTGCATCTATAATATTTAATAAACTATAACATTTATTATATTGTATACTATCTGTAAATATGATATACTGATATAAAATTTTTATTACCAAATTTGAATCAGATTATACATATATTTTGCCACATCTGTTTTTTTCATGTAACAGCATAACACTCATGTAAGCAACAAATATTTTTAAATGTTGCATCTGTAATATTTAATAAATTACAACATTTATTATAGTGCATAGTATCTAAAAATATGATGTACTGATATAAATATTTAAATTTCTTATTACCAAATTTGGATCATAATGTAAATATATTTTGCCACATCTGTTTTTTCACATAACAGCGTATCACTCATGTAAGCAACAAATGTTTACTGAATACATATTTGTGCCAAGCACTGCATTAATGCAATTTAACAAAAGAAACAACATCTTGCTCTTAAGAGGCTTACATTCTAATGGCGGAATGGAGAGTGTGTGCAGCACCTTGGACAAATATGTGTGATAGAAACATTTTTATGCCTCACTGCTCTATACGTCAGTTTACACAAGTGTAAAAATGGTATGACAGTGCATTCTTAGTAAGACTGAGGATTAATGATGAGTACTTTAAAACACTTTCTCTTTTATTTTATTTAAAAAATTTTTATAAATGTTTTATTTATTTCTGAGAGAGAGAGAGAGAGACAGCAAGAGGAGGGGAGGGTCAGAGAGAGAGGGAGATACAGAATCTGAAATAGGCTCCAGGCTCTGAGCCAGCTGTCAGTACAGAGCCTTATGCGGGGTTCGAACCCATGAACCGTGAGATCATGACCTGAGCTGAAGTTGGACACTTAACTGACTGAGCCACCCAGGCTCCCCAATACTTTCTCTTTAAAAAAGAAAACTTATACATCTATTCATTCATTCATTCATTCATTCATTCATTCAAGTAATCCCTAAACCCAACATGAGACTCGAACTCACAACCCTGAGATCAAGAGTCACATGCTCTTTGGACAGACCCAGCCAGGTGCCCCCAAAACACTTTATCTTTTGAAATAATTTTAGACTTAAGAAAACTTGCAAACTTTGTTCAGTTCCCATATACTTTTCACCCAGCTCCCCCTCATGTTAACATCTTACATAACCACAATATGGCGACCAAAAAGGGAAATTAATATTATTACAATACTATTAACTAAACTACAGACCTTATTAGAGTTTCATTTGTTCTTCTACTAATTTTCTTTTTCTGTTCCAGGATCTAATCCAGGATCTTGCACTGATTTAGATGACTTATCTCCTTAGTTTCCTCCAATCTGTGACAGTTTCTTAGGCTTTTCTTGTCTTTCATGACCTTGACACTAGGGAAAATATTGGTCATTATTTTGTATAATATCTTTCAAATTGGGTTTCTCTGTTATTTTCTCATTATTACATTGAGATTGCCTTTTTTTTTTTTTTTTTACAAGAAAACCACAGAAATGACATTGTGCCCTTCTCAGTGCATCATATCAAGAGGTACAGGACATTGCTATGTCTTATAACCAGTGATGTTGACCTCAAGCACTTGGTTAGGATGGTGTCTTCTGGATTTCTCAATTGTAAAAGTTAATATTTTTCCATTTGCTGTTAATAAATATCTTGGTGCAATTACTTTGATGCTATGCAAATATCCTATTTCTTTTCTTCTCAAGTTCTTGCTCACTAATGTTTAGCATCTACTGGTGGATTTTTTTTAATGCAACAGTTATTACTGTAGTGTTTCCCTACTGGTCATTTAAATTTGTTTCCTTATTCTTTATACATTTATTAATTAGAATTCTCCACAAGGAAGAGCTACCCATATTCTACATTTATTTATATACGTAATTATTCATAACTGCATGGATTCATGGTTATTTATTTTAGTCTAAGAGTTATAACCAGTACTATTATTTATTTTGGTCTTTGAACTATTCTAATTTTGGCCATTGGGAGATAATTCAGATTGGTTCCTGTGTCCTTTAGATGTGACTTCATCCTTTTTTGAGTGCTTCTTTACTTTCTGGTGCAAAATGTTAGAATTTTTTAAATGCTAATTATTATTTATTATTATTATTATTATTATTATTATTATTATTATTTTGGGAGAGAGAGAGATAAAAAGTGAGCAGGGAAGGGATAGAGACAGAGGGAGAGAATCCCAAGCAGGCTCCACACTTACAACCCATGAGATCATGACCTGAGCTGAAATCAAGAGTCAGATGCTTAACTGACTGAGCCACCCAGGCACCCCACAAGTTGTTTGAATTTGATCTTGTATTTTCCCTGCCCCAGCCCTGGAATCAACCACTTCTCCAACGTGTTCTGTTTCCTTCTAATTGGAAGATACTATTTAGAAACCAAGACAGGTGCCTGGAGTGCTCATTATCACTGGGATGTCATTGTTTTTAGGCTCGCTCATTGGACTTAGCTAGAAAATCTAGGTATGTATTCTGCCTGATACGCACATCTCTCTTTAGTTCTGCTCCTAAGCAATGACGTCTCTTCAAGCACTTTGACAGGTGCCTGACACAGCGAGGAGTATTAGCCATTGTTGCCACTGTTGTCGTTGTCCACATGAGCCCACTGTGTGGATGTACCAGTAAGAACTCTTGGCTTTTAACTGTCTCCTATGGGTAGAAACCCTGGGGTGTGGACTAGGGGCAGTGAACCCACAAAAGGAAACTGAGAGTTTGCTTAATCAGTCTCTGCTGTCTTCTGGTCCTTGGAAGGTATGGAGGGAGTTTCGGCATGTTTTGGTTTACTGCTCTTTGGCCTCAGATCACTTAAGTTGATTCCTAATATGGGACCTACTTAGACTCTAATAAAATCATTCAAAATTCTCAGAGTTCAGGGAACAGACTGTGCCTTTGACCCTGCTCTTAATTCCTTGCCAAGCTTCAAATGATATGAAATAGCCCCAAGCTCCAGCAGCAGCATTGGGCCTGGGGTCTGATTTTCCTTCCCTCTGGTCTGCATTTTTGCTGTCCATGTGTGGTGGGACCATTCTATGTTGCTTTCCTCTGTGTGCTGCTGTGTGGGCAGGTGCGGAGCCGGAGTAAGACCCGGGTCCCCAGCACTACCGTGATACTAACCACATGTTCTTGGTGACAAACTAGAGTCCACTACTTAAGTCTCTAAGCTTCAATTGTCCCATCTGTACAATGGGGACAGTTGTGGTCCCTCTTTCATAAGGTTGCAGTCCAAGTAAAGCATCAAGGCCCTGCCTGTGCAGAGCTCCTTTGGGAGTAGTAAATGTGAGGTACAGCTGTTTTTGTTTTCACGACAAGGCAGTTCTAGTGATGCTATAGGGCTTCAGATGTGAGGCGCATGAGGCGTAGACCCTTTCCTTGGGTCAGAAGGAATCTGACTTCTGCACATTGCCTGCCAGGCTGCTCCAACCTCAGGGAAAGCATCCTCCCTTGCAGGTCCTTGGAAGGAGGCCAGGGGAGGCCCAGTCACAAGGCCTCTGGGATTATTACCAGAGATGACATCAGGCAGGATCTTCTCCAAATCTCTGGATAGGGGATATCTTGGGGAGAAGGAAGGGAGGCAGAGGGCGCACTCACTTCTGGGTTTCTCTTTGGCCCCACTCTGAAGCAGTGAGTGGAGGGGAGGGGACACAATCCAGACGGGACAGGACAGCTGCATGACCAGCCCTCCCTCCCACCCACCTCCACCCCACCCCGGCAGGCCTGGAGAACTGGGTCTGGGCTGAGGACATGTCCTATGTCCCCACGGCGGTACCCTGGAGCCCCGAGCACCAGATGCAGAGGATGCAGGTGACCCGCAAGCTGCTGGAGACTGAGGAGCAGGCCGCCTTCCCCCTGGGAGGCACCCCACCCCGCTACGTGTACCTGGCCAGCAACCACAGCAACAAGTGGGGTCACCGGCGGGGCTACCGCATCCAGATGCTCGGCTTTGCTGGGGAGCCGCTGCCCCAGAACAGTTCCATGGAGAGAGCCTTCAGCTGGGGAAGGTGAGTGGTGGGGTGTCAGCCACTGGAGGACGTGGACTGTAAGAAGGACCCCATGTTGCTGAGAAGCCACTTTCCCCCACCTCCCACTGGTGTGCGTGCACATACACAATCACACATGCACACACACATTCCTGCAGCCACAATCTTAGTGGCACTCAAAATGCAGCCTCCTGGATGGAGGGATCAATGGAGAGTTATGTGCTAACTCAAATAGAATAAAATGTTGAGGCGGGATCTAGGTCAAGGGTATATGGGTGTTCGCTGTGCCATTCTTTGAACTTTTCTGTATGTTAAAAATGTTCGCAATAAAAGTTGGAGGAAAAACCGGTACAAGGAGAGCACAGATCTGAGGGAATATGCTCTAAAACCCAGGCAGGTGACATACTTGAAATTGACATCAGATGGGAATCCGGCCACGTCTGCACACATGCATCCAGGGCACAGGCTCAGATCTGGACAGATGCATGAGAATGACCTTCCTATCTGAGGTCTGAACAACAGGTCAGGTGATAAGTGAGATACAAGATACTGGACACACTTAGGAACTCTATGGGACAGAGAGAAAAAGAACAAGTGGAGAAAGAATAGTAAAGAGGCTTGACACCGTGACACCTTCCCCTTTGTGCTCACTTCCCCTTTGTGTTCCGTCTCCAGTGTGGCTTTGGGCAGTAGGACAGGTTAATGAACTTGTGGGTCTAATCCAAATCTCCTGTAGGTACCAGCTGGCCGTGACCCGAAGGAAGGAAGAGGAGCCCAGCAGCACCAGCATCTACAATCTGAATGACCCTTGGACTCCCACTGTGGACTTCAGTGACTTCATCAACAATGAGACCATTGCAGGGCAGGTCAGCTGAGAGGAAGGAGGGGGAGGCTCGAGAGGGAGGTGAGGGAAACAAGGATGAGCCACTTCATTCTCTCCCGAGCCAGATTCTTTGAGGGTCTTTAGAACTCACTAAGAAAGAAAGCTTTGTGATTTCATAATTTTCCTGGGCTAGTGAGCTGAATCCGTAAGGTAAGCATGTTCTGAGCAAAGCCAGGCCTCAGGATCCTCTTTCTTCTCCCTTGGCAGGACTTGGTGGCCTGGGTGACAGCTGGTTTCCTGCACATCCCACATGCAGAAGACGTTCCCAACACGGTGACTGTGGGGACCGGTGTGGGCTTCTTCCTCCGGCCCTACAACTTCTTTGACCAGGACCCTTCCTTCGAGTCCCCTGATTCCGTCTATTTCCGGGGGGACCAGGATGCTGGGGCCTGTGAGGTCAACCCCCTGGCCTGCCTTCCCCAGGCTGCAGCCTGTGCCCCCGACCTCCCTGCCTTCTCCCACGGGGGCTTCTCTCACAACTGAGGGGTCCTTGGGTTGGGGTATGTGGCCAGGGGCCCCAGGGCCAGCGTGTGTGGGGAGGGGAGCAGTGGGCGCTGGGCCAGGCAGCCTGGCACCCTCTTCTCCTTCCTTCCACCCCTGAGTTCCCTGCCTCTCCTTCCCCCAGGGCCCCTCTGTATGGCCCTCTCTGACACCTCCTCCCTGCTGGGAATGTCCTGAGTGTGGGGGAGGGGCAGAGACACAACTTAGCTTTGTTGGCCGCAGACCTGCTGGGTTCCTGTTACAGAGAGAATGGCCAGTGAAGCCTAGACTGATGGCCAAGCTTTTCCCAGAAGATTCATGTTTCTTCTAACAGTTTTTTAATCTTTTTGTTTTGTTGTGTTCTTTAAGTAGGCTCTGCCCCCAATGTGGGGCTCGAACTCACAACCCCAAGTTCAAGAGTTGCATGCTCTAACCAACTGAGCCAGCCAGGTGCCCCTAATCTTGTTTTTGTTAACAAGATACAATTCACATACCATTCAATCCACCCTGTTAATATGTAAAAGTTAGTGGGTGGGTTTGGGTATATTTACAAAGTGTGTAACTGTCACCCCTAGCCAATTGCAGAGAGTTTTCATCATCCAAAAAAGAAACCCCAGACCTGTTACCAGTCACTCCCTATTTCCCTCCAATCCCTTCCTGGTTCTAGGCAAACACTAGTCTTTCTGTCACTATAGATTTGCTTATAATCCGGACATTTCATATAAATAGGCCCATGTCGTAACATCCCGCTTCTGAGGCACATCCATGTTGTAGCCTGGGTCATGAATGAACTACATGAATGGACCACATTTTGTTCATCCGCTCTTCCACTGATGGACATTTCAGTTGTTTCCACTTTATGGATAGAGCTGCTGTGGGGGCGCCTGGGTGGCTCAGTCGGTGAAGTATCTAACTTCAGCTCAGGTTATGATCTTGTAGTTCGTGAGTTCGAGCCCTGCTCTGTGCTGACAGCTCAGAGCCTGGAGCCTGCTTTGAATTCTGTGTCTCCCTCCCTCTCTGTCCCTCCCGTGTTCATGTTCTGTCTCTCTCTCTTGAAAATAAATAAACATTAAAATAAATAAATAAAAGATTATTTTAAAAAGCTGCTGTGAACATTCGTGTACAAGCTCTTAGGTGGCCATATGTTTTCATTTCTCTTCAGTGCATACATACCTCAGCGTGGAATTGCTGGGTCATACAGCAATCCTGTGCCTAACCTTTTGAGGAATCGCAGGCTGGTTTCCAAAGCGGGTATACCATTATTTTCCCTTTCTTTATCTTCTTCTTCTTTTTTTTTTTTTAATTGTGCTAAAACATACATTATCTGAAATTTACAAATTGGCCGTTTTTAAACATACGGCTCAGTGTCAGGAAGTACATTCAGAAGCTTGCTGGGGCCTCCCCAGCTCCTCCTCTGCCCTTGGATCTTGAATTTGAAGATGAGGCCTCTATGGACCAGCTGCTCTCTCAAATACCAGAGCAGGGTCCCCTCTAGGCCTGTATCCCAGAACCTAGGAAGGCGCTTCTCTGTCTTCATGGTCCCTTGTTCTAACACATTCCTTCTCCTCCCTTTGTTCCCCCTCTTCCTCCTTCCTCTCCTCTGGCTACTTCAGCTTCTTTCCCCTGTTATCTCCCTCTTCTCACTATCAGAATAAAAAATTTCCTCCTGTCATCTGTCTACACTGCCAAAAATGTTCCTTTGAGTTCTTGCCATATACACAACCATGTGGCATTTGCTTTTGAGAGGGGGCAGGATGGTCAAGTGACAGCAGCAGTGCAGGGGTTTTGTGGGTAGAATGGTGAAGGGCCATCTGTTCCCAGGATGTGTGAATGACAGTGGCCTCTATTACTGGGCAGCAGCCAGCATGAATGACCAGAATGTCACCAAAGATAGGAACCAGAAAGCACCAGGAGCTTGGCCGTCAGCTGTCTGGTCAGGGCAGCACATGCCAATGAGCCAGGGGTGTCCCAGGGAGGACCCGCCTGGCCTTGTCCAGCAATAGCCTCCAGGACCTCCCATCCCCACTGGCCTTCCTGAGGAGTGGACTGTGGGTGGGCATAAATAAGAACTGGAACATTTTCCAGAAAATACTGTGGGGGCAGGAGTATGGGGAAGAGGTAGGGCTCAAAGACCAAGCTTTCTCAGGTGACTCCAGACCAGAGAAACCCATGGGGTATGTGGTGTCCACGCCTCTGCTTCTATAGCTTGCTCACTTCTCTCAGTCTCTTTTCTAGATAAGGGGGTTGTGGGGTTAGGCGGAGAGGGGGTTCCGTCCCCAGCAGGAAGCCTAAGCCACTGACCTAGCCCTTGAGGAGCGCAGGCAGTGGCACGGGGGTAATTGAGGGCACAGAAATTTGGGTCCAGCTCAGCTTGTGACCAGAGAGAAATGACAGGCCCAGACACCATGGAAATCTTGTGGTTCGCTCAAGAACTGCCTGCACCCTCATTCTCAACCAAGTAAGCTGGAAAGGAACTAAGTTCTGGCAAAGGGGCCTCCATACAAAGACTAAAAACCGTGGGAGCTGATAAGGGAAACAAAGGCAAGAGAAACAACATAAATGAAATCTCCTATCAGCCCACTGACAGACACCTGAAATACGCATCATGGTGGCCTTACTGCTTTAATGCTTTTGTTTCATTACAGACTAAAAGTAACCTTATCTTTAACACTAGCTAGCCCCTCAAGGTCCTGAAAGCCTTGATTCCAAATTCTTCAGAGACTTACGGGACCCTTAACCCCCACAACTTAAAAGTATATGATCAGTCACTCCTCACAACCCCTGTGCGGCCTTTTCCCGTGCAAGTCCTGTCCCTGTGCTTTAATAAAATCACCTTTTTGCACCAAAGACGTTTCAAGAATTTTCTTAGCCTTTTGTTCAAGAACCCCATCAGGAGCCACAATCTCAGTTCAAGAAGAGCAGAAGGATGTGGTAAAAAGGGCTCAGATGGGGAAGGGGTTAAGGCAGAGCTGGTTAAGGTAGTTGCTGATGCTTCTTTCCATTTGTTTCCAGGCTCAGTGATTTAGTGTCTCTTTATCCTTTCAGCCCAGATAATAACCTGTTTTGACCTTCTTGTGTGAAGAAATTTGGACCAAGATGGGTATAGATGCTCTCAGCTTCCCTTCACTCACCGCCAAGCAAATGTGGTGGAGGGAGTCAGGGATGCTTCTCTTGGCTGTTCTACTTCTGCTTCTCCACATGCAGGGATAGGGAGAGGGGACCTGTGCTCCCCACGCTGAGGTCAACATGAGGAGCTCTGCTACTGGGGCTTACTTGCTAACTGGTGAGTGTCTGATGGGGCTCCCCACTGGGTCAGAGGGGACAATTCCAGCCACCCCAAAGGAGTGTGTGCGCAGGGAACTCTCAGGAAAAGGCTTGAGGCAGCCCAGTTGGATGGTCTTACTGGGAACATACCCTTCCAGCCATAAGAAAAAAAAAAACAAAACCCAACAACCAGACCCTGAGGAATATAGCCCAGAGAGATCTAAAGGGTCAGAGTAGCAAAATTGTAGGGGGAACCTAGTGAGGGAGAGAGAACTTCAGGGATGTGGGCCCCCCCAGTGACCCTTGGACCTACAGACCCTACTAAAAGAAACTTGACCACTGCCACACACACACATACACACTACCCATGTGAGCTGGCCTCTTAGTGGCACCTGCTTCATGTCCCCACTCCAACACTTGGCCTGTGGCCAATGGCTGACCATGTTTGCTCCACTCAGACTCTGTGGCAGGTATCTGCAGGGTTGGTAGAATTCCTCCTCCCCATGTCTAGATCTGTGAAGGGAAATCGATTATGAGGCTTATATCCTAGACACCTGTCCATGGCATGTTTCTCATACTCAGCAATCTTATGTCTATAGGCCAGAATGTGATGGGGAGATTCCCCCTCTCTTAAGGACCCTCAAGGAAAGTGATGTCTCAGTCTTTCCTGTTTTTCCCATTGAAATGGAGCCAGTATGGTGGAGACTACCACGGGTGAGCTTATTTCCATCTGTTGCTTCATAACAACCTTGAGAAGCAGATATTATTATTCCCATTTTACAGATGAGAAAACTAAGATTCAGAGGGATTAAGTAACTTGCCCCCAAGTCACCTGGCTAGTAAGCTGTGGGGCTGGGACTGAACCCAGGTCTTCATGGAATTATATCTGACTGTTTTCTCCTGTATCACTGCTCTTCACTGCCTGGCAGACCTGGTTAAAGAATTCAACAAGGTAATGCTTGAGAAGCATTGTTGAATTTGGCACCTGATCCATGGTAAGTGACCCTGTAAGAGCAAAATCAACATTCAATGGACCAGAGAAGAAATATGCACAGTTGCCTTAAAGCAAAGTTTCTCGACCTTGACTGTGTATTAAATCATTGGCAGAACTTGTAAAACTCCACATACCCAGGCTGTCCCTCAAACCAATAAAATCAGAATCTCTGAGGGTGAGGCTCAGATATTAGCAGCTTTTAAATCCGCCCCCTCCCCCTCCTCCGGTGTTTCTAACATGTATCCAAGGTTGAGAAAACCCTGAGACAGTAGTTCAGTTCCGAGCCTGCCAGAGGAAGCTTGCTATATAAAAATACATAAAGAGTGCATCTAAGATATACAAATAATGTGTTCATTGGAAGGCACAGAAAAGGGACATTACACAGTCTGTCCTGGCAGGACAATCCGACCATGTCTAAAACAGAGGACCCAGCCCAAGGCCAGGTTGTCCAGCCCTGGAGGCACATTGGCCACTTGGATGGAGGCACAAGACCCTGTCAAATCCATCTCATGACCAACTGCTGATTCTGATTCACAACTCCTCAGGCTAGCTTCTCACCACACCTTGGTCATGGGAAGAAAATGGGCAAGTCAATTATACCTCTTGTGTAAATGAACTAATTGGTATTCTGATAAAAAATTGCTTTTGCCTTGACAATTACTGTAAATGAAGATTAGCCTGCAGGTGTTACTTTGGTAAATTTAGATCTTCCCTGAAAGATGAACCTCACCTCACCCTTGGTGATCTGGTAAATCTGGGATTTTTTAAAAATTATTTTTGTTTCTTTATTTTTGAGACAGAGAGACAGAGCGTGAGCAGGGGCGGGTCAGAGGGAAAGAGAGACACAGAATCTGAAACAGGCTCCAGGCTCTGAGCTGTCAGCACAGAACCTGATGCGGGGCTCGAATTCACAAACTGCGAGATCATAACCTAAGATGAAGTCAGATGCTTAAAAGACTGAGCCACCCAAGCGCCCCAAGGTAAATCTGGTTTCTGATTTAGTTTCCTCCCTTGAACTGTGGTGAATTCACGAAGGAACTGGGGTGTCCTGGAGACATCAGCCAGACTCTCTCGATACAACCCACCCAGCCTTGCTTGGATTTCACATCTAACTTCCAGAGCAGAAATTCACTGTAAGCAAATCCCCACCTTCCTTCCTTTTTCCTCCTATAGTTTTCCTTCAGCCAACTGGTCCTTATAAATCTTCAGAGCTCCTCACTCTGAATATGAGTTAGCGCCTCCGGCCATCATGATATCCTGCAGTCCAGATGCCCCAACTATGTGTCCTTCCCCAGTCCATTCATTCCCAACCATTCACACCTCTGCCCATGCACCCCCTCCTTCCTTCCTCTGGTTCGTCCCTCTTCTGCCTTCCTCCCTTCGTCCTCTGGTGATGTTTATTCATCCTCTAAAACCCAAATCAAATACCACCCTCTGAGCAAACCTAGTTGATTAGTTCTCCCTGGTCTCTCAGTACTTTGGACAGAACCTTACAAAAGAGGTTCACACAATGGAGTCTAGTTATTATCCACACATATCTTCCCTTCACTCCCCATCCAAGAGACTGAGCTCTCTGAGGCAAGAACCATGTCCTGTTGGTCTCACTGGCTTGGTGCTCAGCATGTTGTCATGCCCATTATGGGTGCTTAAGTACATCTTTGTTGAAATCCGAACAAACAATAACTGTTGTGATATTCAAGTAATTCTTGGTCTTGTAAAAAGCCATTTCATATCCATTTTTTTCCTTTTTTTTAATGTTTTATTATTTCTAGGAGAGAGAGAGAGAGAACAGCGTGAGCAGGGGAGGGTCAGAGAGAGAGGGAGTCACAGACTGAAACAGGCTCCAGGCTCTGAGCTGGCAGTCAGCACAGAGCCCGACGCGGGGCTCAAACCCACGAACCGTGAGATCATGACCTAAGCGAAAGTCGGACGCTTAACCGACTAAGCCACCCAGGCGCCCCCCAATTTTTTCCTTTGACTACCTCAGAAAGGAAGGTCTAAGGAACCTCAGAGATTCTGAGTGAAAAATCACCCTGGCTGTACAGGTTAAGCCGGGACATCGGGCCAAAGGGCAACAGTGACACGCTGAGTCTGACCATTCCCTCTCCAGATGAGACCTGCACTGCTGGAATCAGCAACCCAGCAAAGGTCGCAGGAAGAGAGGAGATGGGACAGAAGCGTGTCTGAGTAGGTGTACATTGGCAGGTCTGGAAATCAGTTCCCCATGCTGAGATTTCCCTGAAACAGACAGGAGAGGCCCAGAGCCTGTAGTAGACCCAAAGGAGCATGGGGTGAGAGGGTTAGGGGCAGAGCCTGGGCATCAGACCCCAAAATGCTAGAGAATTTGGCCTGCATGTGGGGAAAGGTGTTTCTGAGGCAGCAACTCTATGAGTTAATGTTTTCCTTATTCTGCAACGCAGCATAGTGGTTTATAATGTGGCTTCTAGAGCCAGATTGCTGGGGTTTGGCTCTGATAATTGTGACACCTTAGGCACCTTAATTAACTTTTCTGTACCTCGCTTTCCTCACCTGTAAGATGGGGGACAGTGAAAAAATCTAACTCAGAATTTTTATGAGGATGGGGCGCCTGGGTGGCTTAGTCAGTTAAGCGTCCGACTTTCGCTTGAGTCATGATCTCGCGGTTTGTGGGTTCGAGCCCCGCGTCGGGCTCTGTGCTGACTGCCAGCTCAGAGCCTGGAGCCTATTTCGGAGTCTGTGTCTCCCTCTCTCTCTGACCCTCCCCTGCTAACGCTGTCTCTCTCTCTCTCTCTTAGAAATAAATAAAAAATATTTAAAAAAAAAGAATTTTTATGAGGATTAAATGAGTTAACCCACATAATTTCCCAAAACTAGTTCTTGACGTAACAGTAAATGCTCAATGAATACTAGCTAGTATTTAGTAGTTTATTAATGAGCACATGCTGGGTGTTTCTGTTACTGCATAACAAACTACCTTGAAGCTTAATGGCTTAAAACAACAAACCATTTTATTTGCTCATTTTTCCATAGGTCAGCCATGAGGACTGGGCTCATTTGGGAAGTTCTTTTTTTTTATGTTTTTTTTTTAAATAAAAAAATATTTATTTATTTTTGAGAAGCAGAGAGAGACAGAGCACAAGCAAGGGAGGGGCAGAGAGAGAGGGAGACACAGAGTCAGAAGCAGGCTCCAGGCTCTGAGCTGTTAGCACCGAGCCCAACGCGGGGCTTGAACCCACAGACCATGAGATCATGACCGGAGCTGGAGTCTGATGCTCAACCAACTGAGCCATCTAGGTGCCCTAATGTTTATTTATTTTTGAAAGAGAGAGACAGAGAGACAGAGTGTGAGCGGGGGAGGGGAAAAGAGAGAGAGGGAGACATAGAATCCAAAGCAGGCTCCAGGCTCCATGCTGTCAGCACAGAGCCCAATGAGGGGCTCAAACCCACAAACCATGAGATCATGACCTGAGCCAAAGTTGGACGCTTAACTGACTGAGCCACCCAGGTGCCCCTCAGTTGGGAAGTTCCTTTGCTGGAGTCACCTGGGATCACTTAGAAGGCTGCAGATATCTGGCAGATGGACTGATGCTGGATGGCCTAAGATGGCCTCGGTCACATGTCTGGTGGCTGGGGCTGGCTGTCAGGTCACACGTTACAGCAATGAGTCTCAGCAGACCAGCCTTGACTTTTCCCCTCTGTGGTCCAGCGTTCCAACTATAGCCCAAAAAGGACAAATCCTAGTGAGCGAATACTTTTCAAGCCCCCGCTTGCATCACATTTGCTAATATCCCATTGGTCAAGGCACAAGCTCAGATTCAAAGGTTGGAGATAAAAACTTCACATCTTGCTAGGAAGAGAGGCAAAGTCACTGACTTTGCAGAAAGGCATATGTCAGTGGTAGGAAAAACCATCACAGCTGTCTATAAAGGCTATCATGCTGGTACCAGATCTACAAGTAGAGCTCAGTTCTGAAGGCTGGAAGAGATGCTTTCTTGGCCCTCAGGGCTCAGGATAGCAGGAAAAATGTTGAGACATATGCAAAACAACTGTAATGCAAGGTTTGAACATGATTAGTACCCCAAGATAGAACAGTTAAGTGCTAGGGGCATTCTGATCAGTGTGATCCTTTATAGCTGAGGAAGGGTGCACATGATTGGCTTGAGAAGGCTTTATTAGCTTGGCCTTGGACATCGTTAGAATCTGGACATCTGGAGATGGGGAAAATTGTACTCCAGGTGGAGGGAAGAGAAAAATTAGAAAACCTAAGGTTCCTCTGGGGAATCCAAACCATTTGATATATAACTGGAGCAAGAGGTCTGTGAAGGAAAGGTTGGAGACATAGGGCTAGAAAGATAACCTGGTGTCTGATTGTGGGTAAGCTTGAATTTGAACTTCATTCTAGAGGCAATGGGAAGCCCTGGATATTTTTCAGGTGGCAAGTGAGAAGAATTGTATTGTAAGAAAGCTCTTTTGCCAGTAGTGTATCAGACGGCTTGGGCTGAGAGTGGAAAAGGGAGTAGAAGATCATTAGGTAAGGGAGGGGCTAACAGATCTAGACAGAGGGATTGACGAGGAGCAGCAAGAGTAGAAAATATAGGGTCAGAACCCAATGAGGCAGCATCAGAACCCAATGAGGCAGATCAAAGGATGACTCAAAGTTTGGCAGGTTCAGTGCCAGGAGGATGGCAGAAGAAGAGGAGGTATACATACAGAGCAAGAAAGTCTGGAGGAAAATCAGGTCTGGAAGGAACTCGTGGATTTGGGGAATGTATGGGACATCCAGGCAGTGTCCAAGTGACATCATGCTATGGGAGGAGGAAGGTGGGTGAATGTTTCAAGGTGGCTGTCAGAAGTGTCAGGTGCACCAAAAGATCAAGGAAGAAGAAGAATGAGAAAAGGCCAACCAGCAGATTTGACAGTGAGACGGTCATGGTGACTTCCCAGTAGAGCAGAGGAGACTAACATTGCACAGGGTTGAGGAGTGAGCAAGAGGCTTCCTGCTCTCCGGAATTCAAGGTTGGAGAGATCTCCTGGACTTACGTGACCCCGGTGCCACTCTCCTTCCACTTCAAACTTTCTAAAGTGAAGGAAATCTTTAAAATCCTAAAAATAAAACAAACACTGTCTTTCCTTTTCATCCTAGAGGAGGGAGGCACGCAAGACTCTCCCTGCCTTTCTCCCTGTCTCCTGCCTGCTGGCCAGAGATCCCGCTCTGTCAGGACTCGTGTCCAGGGAGACAGGCGTTGGCGGGACAGACAGCTGTTTACTTCCTAGCAGAGCCCTGCTGTGTTTTCATAGCTCAGAATAGTTCCTTGGCCCTCTCTAGGCCTGGGGGGCGGGGAAACCTCACTGTTTGTTTTTAGGACAATTCCAGAACTCACCTCTTCCTCTTTCTCTGCATTGTGGTCCTCATTTGGGAATTCTCAGAGGGGGTAAGGTGTGGGTTAAGAGGGTCCAAGACTACTGATTTCCTAATTACCTCCCCCCAGCTAGGCTCCGGAAGAGGGAAGGACTAATAACTGACTGTACAACATAGTGTTTTGGTTGGGTTGAAAATTCTGCAGCCATTAAGAAAGAGTTGATTAGAGGACTACAGGGCAGAGCCAGGGAGAAAGAGCAGGCAGAGAGAAGAAGGGGAGGGGATGGCCCCCTCTTCCAACCTACTTCTGGGCTGGATGCCAGCGTCTGTGCAGGGAGCTCACTGCCACTGGAGATCCAACGGGGTTTCTCGGACTCCCAGTGCCCATCAGGTCTTGGCTGGGCGCTGGCAGCCCTGGTGTCTGGAAGGTGCTCAGAGGTGAGTAGAAGAGCTGCATTCATTGAATACTCCTTCAAACTCTGTATTTTAAAACCTATGTGACTATGTTACTTTTTTTTTTTTTTTAAAGTAATCACTACACCCAATGTGGGGCTTGAACTCACTACTCTGAGATCAAGAGTCACACGCTCCACTGACCAAGCCTGCCAGGCGCCCCGTGACTACATTACTTTTGAAAATATTTTAATTAAAAAGATATGAATACATTTATCTTTTCCTTCTGGCAGTAATGAATCATTTACTTCTGTTAGATCATTAAAAGTCAGGCACCGCCTCACTGGAGGCACTTTCGAAGGAGCATCGAAGACTCAGAATGTTAACACTGAAAAGATGGTGACAGTCACCAAGTATTATTTAATTGTGGACAAAAGCAAAACCGAGACAACTCTAGTGACTCAGCCAAGGTCACACAGCTCTTTAATCTTCCTTTGTAATCTTTTTTTTTTTTCCTTTTAAATCTTAGCAATAGCCATGGGGAGAGGGGCAGCTCCTGGGTTGCCTGCTGGAGGCCTGAGGGTGTTTCTGAGAAACTTCTAAGAAAAACCAAGACCCTCCTTCTGCCCCACACCCCCTCACCTCACTCCACTTCCCACCAGGCTGAGCCCTGGCTGCGACTTGACTTGGTTTCCCTCCCTTCCTTCTTTCCTTGGTTTCAATTCTTTCAAAGAATCCATTGAGTGGAAGCAAGGAGGGACCGCAGGTTGGGGCTGGATTCTCAGCTTGAGTCACATTTCCCATCTCTCCTCAGACAACCCTTCTTTGCCTCTGAGTTAGAGACCAGAACAGAGGGGAAAATGAGTTTTATGCAAAAAGTTCTGACCACTATATTGGAGGCTTACTTTCCTTGCCTCTGGAGTACACCATCAACCGAGCTTAACCCCTGGTGGGGGAGGATCGCATTTGACAGCAGGAATGTGTCCTGAGGGCTCACGTGATCTGGCACTGCCAAAGGATTGAAGAAGAGCGGGAGAGAATTGTCTCCCACCTGGCGGTGAGGGGGCTGGTTGGCCATTCGTGGAAACAGGATATTCTCCGGAGGGAGCAGAGGTTCCTTTGGGGAGGAAAGCTAAAGAAGGTGGGGGCAGGCAAGGGATTGTCCATCCGTGCATCCCGTCAAGGTTCTGATGATTCATCAAATGTTGGTAGAAGGCAGACCTTGGGGTGCAGAAGAAAAGTAGTGAAGGGGAGTTCTTAACTGTTTACAAAGAAGCAAATGCCCTCCAGTGTTCTTCTGTGGACAAAATGTCCAGCCCAGCCTGAGACATGAACCACGCTCCCCCAGCCTGGTCAATAGATACACAGTTCAAGGTCCTGAAGCTGAACTTTCTCACCAAGCCAGAGATAAGTCAGCCATTTTCACTGGCTGACAATGATTAACCCACCTCTCCCTCCACCTGCTTTTCCCAACATGTTTTTGTAAAAAAAATGAACTGGGTCACTCACTTAAAAGGTGACAGCAGACCAGCTAGCCAGTGTCTGCTGTCTTCTGCCCATAAACACCTACCCCCCGCTGATCACTTGGTAAGAAAACAAAACAAAGCAACAACACCCCCCAAAAAAATATAGAAATTAAAAACAAAATAAAGCTATCTCCTGTACAGTTTGGGCTGTTACCCTTCAGAGAAGCCCACCCTGCTCAAAGCCCCAGGTCAAAGCTGGGTTTTGCATCCTGGCTGCAGCGTGCAAACAAGACCCTCGCTAGTGATGTGGGGTCATGGCGTCTCCTTCCTCAACAGAGTCCAGAGCCCCAGCCAGAGTACAGGGCTTGGCTGGAGGTGAAGTCAGAATTTCTTTTTGGTAAGAAGTGCAATTTTTGGATGAGGTGTGTGGTGAATTCTGGCTCCTTTTCCTCTTTACTTTCCTGTTGGCTTAATAAACTTGTTTGACTGAATGAGTCAACCTTGTTCTTGGAGAAGAAGGTGCCAGGACACTGGAACCAGCTGTGCTTATTTAACAGCAGACCAGACTGTACTTTTTGGTCCCTTTCCTTCGTGTTCTTCCCAAACCAAGAGCTTCAAGCCTCTGAGTTTCTGTTTGTGGAGAAAGCGCCTGAGGAGTGCCCGACTAGTGTACCTGTAAAAAAGGGCCTCTATAATTTTCCATTTTCATTGCTTCCCAGACTCAGCTGGTCATTTCCCCAGAGGGCTTAGTAAGTCTTGAGTCATTTCTACTACGGACAAAATAATATGGAGCTCACTTCTATTTGTGCAAATGGACTCAGCTTTGGTTTAAGGATCCCTCAGTTGACACAGCTGTTGAATGCCTGGCCTCTCTGTGCCACTACATTGTCAAGGTCTCTGAGAACACAGGGGATTTAACCTTGAATCCTCAGAGAGCCAGGCGAGGTACTTTACTCAGGAAATGTTTGTTTAGTTAAACTGGGGAACTTTTTGAAGGGGAAGCTGACAGGGGGCAGGGGAAGTGATGGAATTCTGCTCCTGGGAGACAGGTCTTCAAATTAATGGATCCTCATCCAAATCTCTAGCAACTCAAATGATTTCTCCACAATATTCACCTTAAATGCCCACAAGCCCTTTGAGGATCTGAGGACTCTGCAATGTCTCTCTTCAGTCAGCTTTCTAGTAGGCTCAGGTCCTTTGGGACCTCATTTTTATTCTGCACATGATAAAAATTTGCCAGAGGCAGCAAGAAGGAGGAGCTGGAGGGTAGAAAGGTAAACACTAGCAAATGGTCTTATGATGTACATAATAGTTCTGACCAAGAGGGTCCCCTTCCCTGGCAAGCAGCCAGAAGGCTGCCCCATGTGCCCAGAATGGGGTATCAGCTCCATCTCAACTCTTTTTCAGCACGAGCATTCTCTTTGTGGTTCTTCCAGAAGGTAGGGCTCTCCACTGGCTCCCCATCTGCTGAGCACATGATGGAACTCCACCTGACTCAGAGTCTCTGACTCCTAGCAGCCCCATGTAGACCCAGACATTGGCCTTTGAATAGTTGGTCAGAGGAACTGCCCTATTCACCCTTGAATCACCTCAGACCATAAAAACTCCAGGGATCACTACAATAGTTACTCAATACTTCTGAGGAAGGCTTATCTCAGTAGAAAGAAAGGGCCATCTCTTCTGATGGGGCCTACTACCTGTGGCCTCTAGGTCCCGACAATGCAGAATGCCCTCCTCCACAATACCTTCAAGTACATGCCCGTCTGCAGTGCTCCCACAATCGCCACCACCACCATTACCTGTTCTCTAGGCTGGAGGTGGCAGAGTAGGGTTGCTTGGACCAGCAAAGACAACGTGGTCAAGGGCAGTTGGAGTTGGCTTGAGCTGGGTGGGAGCCCAGGGGAGGTGGGGACACAATTCCAGATCATACCTCCTGAATGATGTTTTAATCATTTCCAGCATGGAATGTTGTCAACCTTTGCTACAGACTTATTGGCTCTGGGTTTCTTTTTCTTGTCCCCGACCTACTCCTTACAAGGCAATATGGACTTGCTGAAGGAAAATCCGAGCAGGTTGTGAAAAGCTTTATTCCCAATAGCTCTAATCTTTGAAAATGTCAATCCGTCACCTGATTCAGCCCCCTGCTCCGTTCAGAGTTCTAGGTGACCTAAGTGTGTGAGGTTTGGGTCAGTGCATTGCTACACAATGATTTCTGCTTGTGCAGGTGAGCAAGTAACATTGTTTCTCATAAATTGGTACTTGTTACTTTTTTTATTAAAAAAATTTTTTTTAATGTTTTATTTATATCTGAGAGACGGCATGAGCAAGGGAGGGTCAAAGACAGAGGGAGACACAGGATCTGAAACAGGCTCCAGGCTCTGAGCTAGCTGTCAGCACAGAGCCCGACGCAGGGCTCGAACCCACGAACCGTGAGATCATGACCTGAGCCAAAGTCGGATGCTTAACCGACTGAGCTACCCAGGTGCCCTGGTACTTGTTTCTTTTATTTATTCTTTGTCTATATCTAGAGCTATAACAAAATTATATTGACTTCCTGGTGACTATTTTATACATATATAAATATAAATTAAATATATAAAATATTATATATATTTATAATCTCCAAGTACAAATGAAGAAAAGTTCAAAATACAGAAGCCCTTCAGGAAGATGCAAATTAAAACCACAATAAAATATCACCTTACAGCAGTGCCTGACTGACTCAGCCAGAGGAGCAGGCAACTCTTGATCTTAGGGTTGTGAGTTCAACCCCCCATTGGGTGTAGAGATTACTTAATAAGTAAATACTTTAAAAAATATATCAGTATGGCCAACTAATCTTTGACAAAGCAGGAAAGAATATCCAGTGGAATAAAGACAGTCTTTTCATCAAATACCATTGGGAAAACTGGACAGTGACATGCAGAAGAATAAACACACAAAAATAAACTCAAAATGGATGAAAGAGCTAAATGTTAGACAGGAAACCATCAAAGTCCTAGAGGAGAAAGCAGGCAAAAACCTCTTTGACCTCGCCTGCAGCAACTTCTTACTAAACATGTCTCCAGAGGCAAGGGAAACAAAAGAAAAATGAACTATTGGGACCTCATCAAGATAAAAACCTTCTGCATGGCGAAGGAAGCTATCAGCAAAACTAAAAGGCAACCGACAGAATGGGAGAGATATTTGAAAATGACATATCAGATAAAGGGTAGTATCCAAAATCTATAAAGACCTTACCAACTCAACACCCAAAAAACAAAATAATCCAGTGAAGAAATGGGTGAAAAACATGAATAGACACTTTTCTAAATAAGACACCCAGATGGCTAACAGACACATGAAAAAAAAAAAAAAGCTCAACATCACTCATCATCAGAGAAATACAAACCAAAACCGCAATGAGATACCCCTTCACACCTGTCAGAATGGCTAAAATTAACAGTTCAGACCATGACAGATGCTGGCAAGGATGCAGGGAAAGAGGAACCCTTTTGCATTGGTGGTAGAAATGCAAACTGGTGCTGCCACTCCGGAAAACAGTATAAAGGTTCCTCAAAAAATTAAAAATAGAACTACTCTACGATCCAGCAATTGCACTACTAGGTATTTATCCAAAACATATGGGTGTGCTGTTTCAAAGGGGCACATGCACCCCAATGTTTATAACAGCGCTATCAACAATAGTCAAAGTATGGAAAGAGTCCAAATGTCCATTGACAGATGAATGGATAAAGAAGATGTAGTACGTGTATATATATATATACAGTGGTATATTACTTGGCAACTAAAAAGAATGAAATCTTGCCATTTGCAACAATGTGGATGGAACTAGAGGGTATTATGCTAGGTGAAATTAGTCAGAAAAAGACAAATATCATATGACTTCACTCATATGTGGAATTTAAGATACAAAACAAGTGAACAGAAGGGAAAGGATGCAAAAATAATATAAAAACAGGGAGGGGAACAAAACATAAGGGACTCTTAAATATAAAGAACACGCTGAGGGTTGCTGGAGGGGTTGTGGGTGGAGGAATGGGCTAAATAGGCAAGAGGCATTAAGGAGGACACTTGTTGGGATGAGCACTGGGTGTTATACATAGGGGATGAATCACTGGATTCTACTCCTGAAGTCATTATTGCACTATATGCTAACTGACTAGGATTTAAATTTTAAATATAATAATTAATTAATTAATTAAAAATATATCACTTCACACCTGTCAGAATGGCTAAAATAAAAAAAGAAATAACAAGTGTTGGCAAAGATGTATTGAGAAAGGAATTCTCATGCACTGTCAATGAGAATAAATTAGTGCAGCCACTGTGGAAAATAGTGTGGAGTTTCTTCAAAAAATTAAAAATAGAAATACCATACGAACTGATAATTCTAATAATTCTACTACTGGGCAATCTACCCAAAGAAAACAAAAACACTAGTTCAAAAGAGACATATACATCCTTATATTTATTGCAGCATTATTTGCAATAGCCTAAATATGGAAACAAACCATTTATCGATAGATAAATGGATAAAGAAGACACACACACACACACACACACACACTACTCAGCCATAATAAAGGATGAGATCTTGTCACTGGTGACAACGCAGATGACTTACAGGATATGAGGCTCAGTGAAATAAGTCAGACTGAGAAAGACAAATACAATATGATTTCATTCATATATTTCACTCATATATGGTGGAATCTATAAAACAAAACAAAGGAATAAACAGACAGGAAAAGCAGAATCAGACCTAAAAATACAGAGAACAAATTGATGGTTGCCAGAGGGGATGGTAGGGGGGACGTGGGTAAATTGAGTGAAGGGGAATAGAAGACACAGGCTTCCAGTTATGGAATGAGTAAGTTATAGGGACGAAAGGGGCAGCATAAAGAACAGTCAATGACACTGTAATAGCCTTGGATGGAGACAGATGACAGTTACACTTGGGGTGAGCATCGCATAATGTATAGAGATGTTGAATCACTACGTCGTACACCTGAAACTAATGTAACATGGTGTGTCAGCTACATTCAAATATATTTTTAAAAAAATAAGAAAGCCCTTTCCCTATCCCCAGTCACCAATTTGCTGGTGTTTTTATTTAGAACCATATATTCATCACTCTGTTTTTGCAGGAACACACATTCATTGTACTGCTTAAATTTCTGTGTTAAAACCCCAAAGGTCCTGACTTGGACATTGAATGAATTAATCAGTCCATTCAAAGATGATTCTTTTCCAGCCTTAAGAGATCCAGAGCCAATACTGGGAAGAGGGTTTGATCTCCCAAACCAGAGGCACTTCATAGACTCTGTGCCGTTAAGAAAGGCCCAGCAAGGTGATGGCTTCCAGTACAATAGAACTTACTGTATTTTAAAAGTAATACTCTTAAAACATGACCGCTAGAGTGCCAAGACTTTTCTCTGTCCTCAGATAAGTGCACTTGCAGACAGGGAATCAGGATCTTTGCAAGAACCATGGCAGATTTAGACTCTGTCCTGTGTCTCTGGCTGGGTTTCGGAGCCAGGAGGGCAGCCCTTGCACTATCAAGCAACATGCCAAAGTTAATCATTGGCCCTGCTGAGTACATGGCAGATCAAGCTGTTTTTGTGTGCCTGTTTTTCTATTTTACGTAAATCACCCCGAACATGTTTGCATCAACCTACTGGTGATGCACCTTTGATCAATAGATTTTAGACAAAAGTGGTTTTTGAGTCCAAAGAGCACAGCTGGGTTGACCTGCAGACTGGATACAGGGTGTATAAAAACAGGGGCAAGGCGCAGGCTGATAGCAGAGCAATCACCACCTAGACTGTAATAACTGCAAGGGCTCCACTGAAGGCTGCCTGAGGGGCCAGGGAGTAAGGATGGAGAAAGGAATGAATGTCCTTCATGATTTTGGCATCCAGTCAACGCACTACCTCCAGGTGAATTACCAGGACTCCCAGGATTGGTTCATCTTGGTGTCCGTGATCGCAGACCTCAGGAATGCCTTCTATGTCCTCTTCCCCATCTGGTTCCATCTTCGTGAAGCTGTGGGCATTAAACTCCTCTGGGTAGCTGTGATTGGAGACTGGCTCAACCTCGTCTTTAAGTGGTGAGTAAGAGCCAGACAGAGGAGATCGGCAAGGGAAGAGGCAGGCATTCTCTCTGGAAATGTCTGTCCGTCGGAAGTTGCCTTCTCCATGCTATTCGGGGAACTACAGGTTACTCTCCTCCTGACTTTGGATCATCTACATAAAGAGGGAAGACAGAGAAAACCCTGTCCATGAATTGAAGATACAGGCAAGGCCTGTATCCATCATGTGGATGGAAGGCCAGCTGGACTTAGTGAAAAGTCTGAAATTCTAGCCTATAAGCAAGGAAGTACAGTTTATTACTTTGAGGCAGAATAGATAATGTAAATATTGATGTAGGAAAGAAGAAAGATGATGTATGAAAACAGGAAGCATGTAGATAATTTAAAAACCTATTGCATGGAGAAATGAGAAGTAACCCAGAGAACTGGGCTCCAACCCTTGTTCGGCCACCTACCAGCTCTATGTCCTGGGCAAGTCAAAGCAACTCTCTGAGTTTCTGTTTTATAATCTGTAAACTTGGGTTATCTCTGGGACCTTAATAATAATTCTAATTAACTTTTATTGAACATTTAGTAGGTACTAGGTCATATGCCAAGTGCTTTCCTATGGTATGGTTACTACTATATTACAGAAGAAGAGACAGGGACACTGAGTTAAGTGACCACAACTAGATCAACATAGTCAATGGTAGAGGCAGCATTTAAGCCCAGGCAGGCTGGTTTCAGAGGCCAGGCTCTTAAGAACTATGTTATATTCAGGGCTGATGAATTGACTCTCTCTTGGGGAGCAGGAGGAAGCCCTAATTTTAGCATTTGTCAATTTCTACTGTGTATATCTATTCCCATTGGGGCCATTTTCAATCTACTGATGAGTCAAACTTGCAAAAATCCTAAATATTTCTTAATTGTTAGTCGGTACCAGCTGACTCTAGAACATTACTGGCTTGGCCTCTATTTCCTCATCTAGAAAATAAAGAGATTGGGCCAGCTAAGACTTTTAACACCCTTAAAACTCTATGTCTACTGTCAGGTGATTCCGAGACCCTTTTAGCTCTAATGTTCTTCGGTCATAAACAATAAAAGTTCTTTAGGAGTAGGGGGAAAAAATCATCACAGAGCTCAGAGGCCCAAGGCATATTGATGCGGTTCTGAAACTTCTGTTGAAAAAACTAAGTTTTGTTTGTAATGTCCCCTTATTCAACAGCATGACCCTACAAAGTGAACAGCCAAAGAGTTATTTCAAATATCTAATCTCAGCTGAAAACCATAGATTTTTCTCTGACATCAGAGTTAGTGGCCATCTCTGATTTCAGTGAAAAATCACTATCCTACCTCTGGAGTGGCTGACCTTTGACACCTGTTTCCACAATGAAAAACGTATCTAGTAGTTTTAAAGGGGCAGTGGTTTGTCTGAAATGCCTTGTTCCAAAGCAGAGAGGATGCAAGGCAAGCATTTGTAGCTATATATGTCCTTACAGAGAAAATTCTTATGACAAGGAGGTCAAGTCTCCTGAAGGTGCTTGTCCCTAGAATGCTAGAGCACATTCTCTGATGTCAGAGGAAACCCAAGACTCCTGGAGGCCTGATGAAAGAGAACAGGGCCCTAGAAAGATGTGCAAGTCCAAGTTGCAAACTAATTCTGTATGCATCTTTCCAGACAGATTCTTAGTAGGGTTTTTAAAAAAAGTCTTTACTATTCATTACAATCCATTACTATGGATTTTTAGGATCTTGGATTTATTTATTTCTGTTTGAACACATAATACATTCAAATATTCAAAATTCAAAAGTTACATAAAGAATGTATCAGAAAAAGCCTCTCTCCACTACCGCTCTCCAGCCACCCAGTTCTCCTTCTTGGAGGCAACTAAAGCTAACAGTTTTCAGTTTAGGATCACATGAATCTTCTCCTCAAACTACTCTCTCTTCTCAAAGGTGTGGGCTTTGAGCAAAAAAGGGTTCTTTCGGTCAGTCCAGATGCCGGGTCTGCTTTTTTATAGGATTCTCTTTGGACAGCGTCCTTACTGGTGGGTCATGGACACCGACTACTACAGCAACAGCTCCGTGCCACTGATAAAGCAGTTCCCAGTCACTTGTGAGACTGGACCAGGTGAGAGTCCCAGCCCCTGTAGAGATGGAAACTGGGTGCATCTTGCTTACAGTGGATACCCGTCAGTATTCATTGTAGATGAAGTTGTCTTTGAGGGGACCTGAGGAGAGCCTTCAAGCTTTAGTCATGGTCTTCAATTGGGTACATCTCCATTTTTATTCAATTCAAGAAGGCCTTCTGAATACCATATTACTGCTACATTAGAAATCATCTAAGAGGGGTGCCTGGGTGGCTCAGTCGATTAAGCAGCTGGCTTTGGCTCCGGTCATGATCTCATGGTTTGTGGGTTTGAGCCCTGCATCAAGCCCTGTGCTGACAACTCAGAGCCTGGAGCCTGCTTCAGATTCTGTGTCTTTCTCTCTCTGCCCCTCCCCTGCTCATGCTCTGTCTCTCTCTGTCTCCCCAACATAAATAAATGTTAAAAAAATTTTTTTAATCACCTAATATTTCCAGAACATAAACTGTTAGTCCAGAGAGGTAAGGGCACTCTCAAGGGCAAAGAATTCATGAAGGTAACTGCATTATGGTCCTTTGTCCAGGGAAGGAAAAGCAGTAGAAGCCTGTGCCCCTGGCTATCCTTCTCCAAAGTCTGGTCAAGTAGATCTATCTTCCTGAGCTGACTCTCTAATCCTACACTGTGCTTGTACTTTACTAGTCACAACCAGCCAGCTACTGTGAAATCAAATGATAGATTTCCTTTTTCAGTAGGTAATGGAATATCCAATTCCTTTGCTCACCCTTAAGTCTTGGTGCTAGCATCCCTTCCTCAGGGTCCCTATCCCTGACTCCCAAACTAGGGCGTGGACCTTAGTTATTTGTTCTCATAAACCCTTTGTTCACTTCAGAGCATATTTATTCATTCAGATATTATCTATTGAGCACCTACTCTATGCCAGACACTATTCCAGGAAGTTGGGTTACCCCAGGGAATAAAACAAAGATTCCTGCCCTTTGTGTAGCTAAAATTTGAATGATGCGTTGTGTGTGTATGCATGTAAGTACAGTATACAAAATCATAGTACATAAGTAAAATATACAGGACATTAGAAGATGATAATGAAGAAGAGAAGGAAGAAGAATAGGAGGAGGAGGAAGGAGAAGCGAAGAAGAAGGAGAAAGAGAAGAAGAAGGAGGAGAAGTTTGGGTGGATGGATAGAGACGTGCCTTAGCAGTCTCGCAGATGGAGACTGTTCACCTTTAGTTCTTCTGTTCATCTCTTCCCTCCCCTTTAGGAAGTCCCTCTGGTCATGCCATGGGTACAGCAGGTGTATACTATGTGATGGTCACATCCACCCTCTCTATGTTTCGGGGAAAGAAAAAGCCAACCTACAGATTTCGGTAAGAACCCAGCACTGGGGTGTGGGTGGTGGAGGGCAGGAAGTGACTCTCTTTGTAAATGACACACCACTTGCTCTTCCGCATGATCCCCACACCTAGCCCACCCCATCTTGGGTTGGCACTGAACAGAGTTGTGGCATTTCTGCCGAGGCAAACATTAGAGTCACAGAATGTCAGGGTTGGAAGAGACCTATGAGAGCAATGCCTAATTTTACAGATAAGGAAACAAGGCCTAACATGGTAAAGGAGCTTCTCAAGGTCAGGTAGTGTAGTAGTGGCAGATTTAATATAAAAACCCAGTTCTGTACCAACCAAAGAGTCGCCTTGTCCAGGTTAAAATAGAAAGAGAAACATAAGGCATTCCTATTACAGTGAATTCTGAGAATGCAGGCACTGTGCAAATGCTTAATTATCAAACATAAAATAGTGAACATTCATATACATAAGGGTTCACTATGTGACACCAGCATCTCTGAGCTTTTGAGTACAGGCTTCAGTTTATAAAAATTCCACTGACTGTACCTAAGTTTGCCAGGCTCTAAGTGTTCCTGCCAGAGCTGTTCTTTTTGCTGAAGGATCTGTATCTGGGTTGTGTTAAGATTGCCTCTTCCGTTGCAGGTGCCTGAACGTCATTTTGTGGTTGGTATTCTGGGCAGTGCAGCTGAACGTCTGTTTGTCCCGAATCTACCTTGCTGCTCATTTTCCCCATCAGGTTGTCGCTGGAGTCCTATCAGGTATCAGCAGCTCTGGCTGTTTCCCTTCCTCCCCCTCCTGTCCCATGTCTCCCAAACCAGGACAAAATCCCAGCATTCCAGCCATGTTCTGGGCATAAGCAATGCTGTTAGTATTTCAGTGGGTTGAAAGTCAAGGGTGGGCAACTTGAAACTATTCATTTCCGTAGGAGTGCCCAGATCTACACAATTAAATATGCTGCAGAAAAGTTGCAATACGTCAAGTCAACTTACCCAATTGGATTAATTTGAAATTTCCTTACTTTAAAACAAAATTTGTTAATGTTTATTTATTTTTGAGAGAGAGAGAGAGACAGAGGGAGCAGGGATGGGCAGAGAGAGAGGGAGACACAGAATCCAAAGCAGGATCCAGGCTCTGAGCTGTCAGCACAGAGTCCGACATGGGACTTGAACACACAAACTATGAGATCATGACCTGAGCTGAAATCGGACACTTAACCAACTGAGCCACCCAGGTGCCCCTAAATTTCCTTACTTTTTATATTCTTTATGTCTTACTGGCCTTCGAATGGAAATGGCTCCCAGTTTAGTTTTAAAGGAATCTAGTAAATTAGCAGTGTCCTAGCAAAGCTCTTTATTTGGGTAAATTAATTTGCAAACTCACAGGCTTTTTTTTTTTTTAAATAGATTCAGAGTTTTTAATACAGTTGATACTTGAATGATGCAGGCATTAGGGGCATTGACACCCACCCCACACACACACGTACACACACTCTGAAAATCCACATATAACTTTGACTCCCCCAAATTTAACTACTGATAGCCTACTGTTGACTGAAAGCCTTACTGATAACATAAACGGTCGATTAGGACATATTTTGTATGTTATATGTGTGATATCCAGCATTCTTACAATAAAGTAAGTTAGAGAAAAGAAAATGTTACTAAGAAAATCAGCAGGAAGAGAAAATACATTTACATTACTGTACTGTATTTATTTTTTTAAACCTGCATATAAGGAGACCCCTCTAAGTCAAGCCCGAGGGTCAACTATACTTCTGTCTTCTTAGATCCCGTTAATAAGGGGCAAAAAAGACTGAGGTAAAATGTAAGAAATCATTTCTTTACTTTGTGGGAGATACTGGAATATAAGACCTTAGGGAAATTGTAAAAATTTCCCTCTGCAGATGGGTAAGAGCAGAATACAGTAACATTACAAGAAGAGTGTTGAGTACAAGGGAGCTAACAATTTCATGACAGCCATAATAGTAATGTAGCGTTTAGTACTGGGTGCCATGTTTGAGGAAGAGCCTAGAAGCCATGTTATATGAAAGACCTAAGCATGTTTAGGTTAGAGAGGAGAAGAGCTGTCTTCAAATGTGTTAACAAGGCTCTAGATTTACAATTTAACTCCTATGGAAAGAACTGAGACCAACAGATGGCATTAGAGGGGGCCACATTTCAGCTTAGCATAAGGAAAAACTTTTAAAATAATCAAATCCATTCAAGGACACCTGGGTGGCTCAGTTGGCTGAACTCTGGCTTTTGATTTCGGCTCAGGTCATGATCTCACGGTCCCTGGCATCAAGCCCCAAGTCAGACTCTGCACTGTCAGTGCAGAGCCTGCTTGGGATTCTCTCCCTCCTCTCTCTCTGCCCCTCCTTCACTCATGTTCTCTCTTTCTCTCTCTTTAAAAATAAATAAACATTTTTTAAAAATCTAATCTATTCAAAGATGAAATGGGCTGCCCAAACGGGAGTGAGCTTTCCATACTTGTGGGTATTCAAGTAGAAATATGAGGACTCCCAACAGGAAACATGCATGAAGTAGGAGAATGTACGTGACATGGCTTTTCCATTTGAAAGAGTCTATGGCTGAGGACAGACTGGAGTTACATATGGGAATAAACCAGGCTGCCCTCTTTTCTAGCATCTGTGATTTAATGCCACAATGGCAGGATGGATGATATGTCACCCATTGCTCCAAACCCATGCACAGCTGAAGGTTCAGAGTCTTCCCCTATTTCTCACTGTCATTCTTTCTTCCACTCAGGCATTGTTGTAGCCGAAACCTTCCGCCACATCCAGAGCATCTACAATGCCAGCCTCAAGAAATATTTTCTCATTACCTTCTTCCTGCTCAGCTTTGCCATTGGATTTTACCTGCTGCTAAAGGGGTTGGGTGTAGACCTCCTGTGGACACTAGAAAAAGCCAAGAGATGGTGTGAGCGGCCAGAATGGGTCCACATTGACACCACGCCCTTTGCCAGCCTCCTTAAGAATGTGGGGACCCTCTTTGGCTTGGGGTTGGCTCTCAACTCCAGCATGTACCGGGAGAGCTGCAAGGGTGTGCTTAGCAAGTGGCTCCCGTTCCGCCTCAGCTGTATCGTGGTCTCTCTCATCCTCCTGCACCTCTTTGACTCTTTGAAACCCCCATCCCAGATTGAGCTGATCTTCTACATCCTGTCCTTCTGCAAGAGTGCCGCGGTGCCCCTGGCCTCTGTCAGCCTCATCCCTTACTGCCTTGCCCGGGTCCTGGGCCAGCCGGACAAGAAGTCTTTGTAAAGGATGTGGAGTCTTCGGTATTCAAAGTCAATGACTGTGCCAACCATTGAGGATGGCTAAGATCTTCTGCCAGCCCGTTTTGAGGCCAGAGGTGCTAATCAGCTGAGAAAGCCTTGTCTGTTAAAAGTTGGGTCGTTTTGGATTTTTCCCTGAAGACTTGCTTGTTCTTCTTTTAGATGTACAAAAGCAAGACTTCCAGGAAGGGCCAGCTCATAATCCCGGGTGGGGGACCCCAACTGAAATTTTTGTTCCGGTCCCCATCCTTACCCAGACAAGGGAAAGGAGCAGTGAATTAGATAGGGAAAGAAGGATGATTAAGGAAGGCTTTTTAGGATCTTGCATATCATGCAGCTGATGTTAAACAATATCTAAATGGCTTTGTTCATATTTGAATCTTTAGGTAAGGGACTCAATATTGGGGGACCAACTTAAAGTCTAATTATAGGTAGTTAGTGAGGAAATTCTGCTTCTTGCATTTTTCCATTATATACCTATGGTCATTGTATTGACGAGGCTTTCTGAATGACCACAGTGACCTAGATTTGTACTAGGTCAGCACATTCAGGTATAGTCAGCTTCTCCTCTATCACACTAGATCTTTCTCCTTGTTAGCCCAGCTCTGCTTTCCCTAGAACTTTCCACTAACCCCACATCCTGCCGGATTCTCAGATGCCTAAAGGCAACTCTGGGTAGTGCTTTGTATGGTTTAGTGAAGTTCCAAGATCTTGGGCAAAAAGGTGAGGAGAGGGCAGGGAGAGATAAGGATTCCTCTCTCCAGAAGGTCACTCCAATGTTACTTTTGATTCCTAGAGGGTAAATATGACTCCTTTCTCTATCCCACGCCAACCAAGAGCACATTCTTTGAGGAAAAGCCAACTCTTCCTTGCCTTTTCTTCAGTCTCAGTTGATTTGCAGAATATGCCTTAAAAAACGTTAAAGTCTATTTATTTGAGAGTCCTTGTTTTTGCTACTAATTATACAGTTTGCCATCTATTACCATTCACACCAACCATCCTGGTCATCACATCTTTGAAAAGAAAACTATATATGTGCAGTATTTTATTAAAACAACATTTTATTTAAGCATGAAGTCTTACTGATTACTATATTTTAGATGCAATGTGATCTGAAGGTTCTAATTCTGGCTCAGCTAAATTTCTAGCTCTTTCTCTATTTCCCTAAACAAATAATTTAGTTTCTGTGTACCTATGTTTTCCCTTAGGAGAAAGAAAGTCTTGGGCTGGCTAGGAGTCCCAGGAGAGCTGGGGGACATGTGAAGTATCCACGGGGGATAGAGAGAGTTGAGTACATCAACATAGGTACAATGTAATTGGCCAAGGCTGACCATTGGTTGCCAGACCACAGGTCAGCATGAGTTGTCCTAAGGGATCAAAATGCAACTTAAAGGCAAACAGGCAGGATCATTACCAAACTAAGCAATCAGGGGAAGTAAGTCATAGCAGCAGAAGAAGACGGGGGAGACGCTGGAATCCAGTAACCCAGCAGCAGGAAGCAGCAGGGTTCAGCGTTATAGTTAAAGAAAGTCTAAACGGAGCAAGTCGAAGCAGCAAAGATTGCTCAAGGGGCTACTTCAGTTTTCTTCCCTAAGTGATCAATTTCATCCAAGGTACAGGGCGTCTCTTCCAAAGGCCTGAACTCATGAGCATGACCCTGGATCTACTGAGGATGAAATCTGCTCACTCGCTTCAGAACTTTGGAATGTGTATGTTTAAGAAAGCTGAGTCTTCCTACTGGATTTGGGCACAAGGCCCCTCAGAGACTCTAACTGTCTTACCTAGGGAGAAGGCGTATGTCTTGTTTCCTCTAAATTGAACCCCATTGCTCAGGCATCACCCCGAGCCTTGATGATTTCTTCATTCTCAGGGACCAAGTCCAGGTTCCTCACTTCTGACAGAGAGTAAACAGTGCCCCTGCCTCAGGCAGTTGGTGAGGTTGATAAGGACACACAGTAGATAAAATTTTTTTGATCTATTTACTTCCTCTATACCAGGCTCTGTTCTATGCATTTTATTTATTTGTGCAAGTAATTCACTTAATTCTCCCAACATCTCTGGGAGGTGGCTGCTATAATTTACCCTCATGTTACATATGAATAGCACAGAGAGGGTAGGTATCTTGCCCAGAATAATGAAGCAAAGCAAACCATCTCAGGGAGCCTGGGTGGTTCTGTTGGCTAAGTGTCTGACTTCGGCTCAGGTCATGATCTTGTGGTTCACAAGTTTGAACCCCACGCCAGGCTCTGTGCTGACAGCTCAGAGCCTGGAGCCTGCTTCGGATTCTGGATTCTGTGTCTCCTTTTTGGTCTGCCCCTTCCCTGCTTGCTCTCTCTCTCTCTCTCTCTCTCTAATATAAATAATAAAAACATTAAAAAAAAAAAAAAAGAACTAAGCCATCTGACTGCAGAGTCCACGCTCCATCCTGTAGCCTCCTCATGCTCGTGGATGCTGATGAGACTGGCAGCTGTTTCCATCCTTCAGATGCCAGATACAACTTTAATTCAGTCCAGGGAATATTTGCTTTCATATGGTCAAAGAAATTCTAAAATTTAAAGTGATCCTCCCAGTGAGCTAGAATTAGTTTGCAAGTATGAAGATACCATGTTTCAAAGGCAATTTCACAAAATAACTATTGAAACAGGCATAACCATATTAGTTTAACTAGCCCTTTCTTTAAAAAAAAAAAAAAAAGTTGGGGTGCCTGGGTGTCTCAGTTGGTTGAGCAGCCGACTCTGGCTCAGGTCATGATCTTGCAGTTTGTGGGTTTGAGCCCCACATCGGGCTCTGTGTTGAAAGCTCAGAGCCTGGAGCCTGCTCTGGATTCTGTATCTTCTTTCTCTGCCCCTCCTCCACTCCTGCTCTGTTTGTCTCTTTCAAAAGTAAATAAACATTTAAAAAATTTTTAAGAGTTTGTTTTTTAAACTTTATTATTGGGAAACAGAGCATGATGCGGGGCTCGAAACCATAAGCACTGAGATCATGACCTGAGCTGAAATCAGACACCCCACTGACTGAGCCACCCAGGCGCCCCTTAAAAAGAGTTTAAAAGTCATTCTCAGACTATTTGGTCAGACAGTAAGCGACTTGCTATTTCTACAACTGAGATAGAACAAGAAGACATTACCACAAAGAACTTTTGGTATAGATCTCTGTAAAAGGGTAGAAAACAAAGAGATGTGGTGAGGACTGTTTAGGTCAGAGAATCCCCAAATACGTGATTGCTGTCTTACTTTGGGATGGGCAAAGTCGAGAAACAAACAGTGCCAAAGGCTCTGTGAATCTGTGATGGGTAAAAGCTGAGCAGAAAGAGTTCATACTAAAGATCAGTTCATACTAGCCAACAGCCAGTGCGTTAGCACATTCTGATCGCAGACCACCTGTCCACGTTACAGAGGTATGTTTGCTTTAGAAATGACTTTGTGGGGGGCTGCCTGGGTGGTTCCATTGGTTAAGCATCAGACTTCAGCGCAGGACATGATCCCCCAGTTCGCATCAGGTTCTGTGCTGACAGCCAGCTCAGAGCCTGGAGCCTGTTTTGGATTCTGTGTCTCCCCCTCTCTCTGACCCTCCTTTGCTCATTCAGTCTCTCTCTCAGAAATAAATAAAAAAACATTAAAAATTTCTTAAGTAAAGAAACATTAAAAAAAGAAAAAATAAAAAGAAATAAATAAGAAAAGAAATGACTTGTGAGTCCTCAGGATGGAAGTCGGTGTAAGTGACCAAGACAGATTTGAACCAAGATTCATGTCATGTTATAGCATAATTTGATAGATTGTCTATTAGTTTTGAAGAGGTACATTTGGGGATCTCACACACACACACACACACTATACAATTATATTATTGTCCTAGGAAAACAGACCCGTTAAGAAAGTGCAGCTTCTGCTGCCACGGGCAGTGCTACTGCACCACAGAGAGACTACAGGCTGAGAGCTTTTGTTCTTAACAGAATTTATAATAGTTTTTTTTTTCATTTGTAACAACTTTATTGATATATAATTCACGTATCATACAATTCACCTATTTTTTTTTTTTTTGAGAGACAGTGCCTGAGAGAGCAGGAGAGGGGCAGAGAGAGAGGGAGACAAAGAATCTCAAGGAATCTCAATGCTGTTATCGCAGCTGAAATCAAGAGTCAGACACTAAACCAACTGAGCCACCCAGCGCCCCTCATTCACCCATTTAAAGCGTACAATTCAATGGGTTTTAGCATATTCAGAGAATTTTACAACTCTCACCACAAATCAATTTTAGAATCTTCTTGGTCACTCTGTAGAGAAACCCCGTGCCCATTAGAAATCACTTCCATTTACCCCCACTCACCCAGCCCTACGCTACCACCAATCTACTTCCTGTTTCGCAGATTTGCCTGTTGCAGACATTTCATATCAATGGAATCATACAATATGTGACCTTTTGTGCCTGACTTCTTTCACTGAGCATGTTGCTTTCAAGCTTCATCAGTGTCGTAGCATGTATGAGTACTACATTTTACGGATATACTAAATTTTGTTGATACCTTCATTAGTTGATGATATTTGGATGGCTTCAATTTTGGGGCCATTATGAATGCTACTGCTGTGAACACTTGGGTACAAATTTTTGTGTGGATGCATGATTTCTCTTCTGTTGGGTACATACATAGGCGTGGAATTGCTGCATCGTACGGCAACTCTCGGTTTAACCTTTCAAGGAACTGCCAGACTGTTTTCCCAAAAGGCTCAGCAAGGGAAAGTTTTACAATGTTTTTGTTTCTGCCTTCTCTTTGGATTTATGACTCCGAGAAGCGTACCCTGTTTGATAGCTTTGTCTAATTCTTTACTTTAGAAGACTTTCACAGCAGGACTGATGACTTGCTCAGATTTTACATGCTGAAATGTCAGTGGGCTTTTGCTACTTTTGTTGGCAATGGCTTTATTGTGACAGCATGCATTCCAGGATCATTTCATTCGAAGACATGTCCGGATATTTGAAGTTCCAATCAATCTACTGGCTGGTTGTAACTGGTGGTTTGTCAAAGTCTGCTGACTCGTTTCCTGAACACCGTTACTTTAGCTGCTGAATTATGAATATTTATTGATCAGGCTCTATAGTAATCACTGAACAAGGACAGATGACTTTAAGGGCCTGTATGTGTAAATAAAACAAGACAATATCATTTGTATCCAAGGGTTTTTCAAGAGCCTCTCGAGAATGGAAAACACTCTGACCAAATAGGCTTCAGATGATGTTGTTAAGGAAAGAAATGACTAGAAAGGGTATGAAGCAGCAGCTGACAGAAGTCACTTCCATTAGAGAACCAAGAACCTAATTAATCTGGAAGAGAACCTAGCAATTGTCTAGTCTGGTGATGGGCAACCCAAAACCCCAAATCTAACTTCAGAGTGAAAGATTAAAAAGCTGCCTCTGGAGCAAACCAAAAAAGCAGAAACCCATAAATACAGAGAACAAACTGGTGGTTTGCAGAGGGGAGGCGGTGGAGAGGTGGGTAAAATGGGCGAAGGAGGGAGTGGGAGGGACACTCTTCCAGTTATAGAACAAATAAGTCGGGGGATGAAAGGTATAGCATAAGAAATATAGTCAATGTTGGGGCGCCTGGGTGGCTCAGTCGGTTAGGCATCCGACTTCAGCTCAGGTCATGATCTCATGGTTTGTGGGTTCCAGCCCCACTTCGGGCTCTGTGCTGACAGCTCAGAGCCTGGAGCCTGCTTTGGATTCTGTGTCTCCCTCTTTCTGTGCTCTTCCCCCACTTGCACTCTGTCTCTCTATGTCTCTCAAAAATAAATAAACGTTAAAAAGAAAGAAAGAAATATAGTCAATGTTATTACAATAGTGTTATATTGTGGGGCGCCTGGGTTAAGTGGCCGACTATTGATTTCAGCTCAGGTCAAGACCTCACAGTCATGGGATCGAGCCCATGGTTGAGCTGGGCTCTATGCTGACAGTACAGAGCATGCTTGAGATTCTCCCTCTCCTTCTGCTCTTCCCCCACCTCAAAATAAATAAATAAACTTTTGAAAAACAGTGTTACATGTTGACAGATGGCAGCTATATTTATGGTGAGCATAGCATAAAATATAGACTTATGGAATCACTCTGTTGTACACCTGAAACTAATATAACATAATGTGTCAACTATACCTCAATAAAAAGTTGAGGCGCCTGGGTGGCTCAGTGGGTTAAGCTCAGGTCATGATCTTGTGGTTCATGAGTTCGAGCCTTGTGTCAGGCTCTGTGCTGAAAGCTGTGCTGAAAGTCTGGAGCCTGCTTCAGACTCTGTGTCTCCCTCTCTCTCTGCTCCTCCCCCGCTCATGCTCTCTCTCACACACAAAAATAAAATAAACATTAAAAAATTTTTTAATTAAAAAAAGAAAATAGTCTATAAATATTTTTATTTTTCCTGAATGGGTACTTATTTTTTTAAATCACTCACTATTAATCCTATTCAAAAAAAATTTTTTTTTCATTTCCTAGATACAGAAATTAAGGCCTAGAGAGGTAAAATAGCTCCTCTAAGTTATATAAGTAACCTGTCCTCAGGTCTCCTGATTCTTAGCAGAGAGCACTCTCCCCTTTGCCTGTCTCCTGCAGTTACTTGGGCTGCTGCGTTAACACGCAGCTGTTGAAACAGAAGTGAACGGCATAAGTAAACATCAGAGCCAGCTTATTTGAACCTGACCAGGGCTGTTAACCGAATGAAAGCCACAGCTATAATAACCATGCTCAAGGTGGTCTGTTCTTAATTATGTTATGCGCTCCTCTCTGCCTTTGCTCTCAAAAATCTTTCCAGAGCAGAAGTGTAGCTACGACAAGAACTATGGAGTTTTTGGGGTTTTTTGTTTTATTTTGGGGAGGGTTTGTAGCCGAAGGATGTTTTTCCAACCAGCGCATTTTCAATATTTTTCTTTCTTCTTGCTTCCATCTTTCGCTTTTCGCATTCCACAGTCATTGCCTTCGGGCCAGAGCCGGAGCTCTGGTTTCGGCTCCAACGCAGAACTGGGAATTCCAATCCTTCTGCTAGCTGCGTTACTCTCTACCCAGAAGCAAAAAGAAGAAAATCTAACTCCTTCTCCTCCATGGTGAGCTGCTTGGACTCCTGGATCGGGGCAATGCTGTCAGAATTCCATTTTCTCACTTCTGTCTTCCCCACCAACCTCCTCCTTAACCTCAGCCTATTGGTAACACTGCTCCTGACGCCTGTGTGATCATCCTTGTGACAAACAGAAATGAGTCTTTTGAGAGAGGTAATTTGGCCTAATTGATTTAATAGGCCAAGTAGCATAAATCCATTTTCTTTATTTTGGTTATGTCTTTAGACTGTCAGGACTCTCCTTACCCACCCTCATCCACGATGACTGTAAGGGAATGACAATGGCATCGTCTCTCCCCTACAAACTGCAGTGAAACCACCACGGACACCCTGCACCAAACCTCTCCAAAGGGTTCTCCCCTTTGGAGAGCTTTGGGTGAGGCACCCTCGCTCCTGACAGGTACCAGAGTTGATTCAGGAAAAGCTGATGCAAGCAGCCCATCTTTGATCTGGCTCTCCAAGCTTTGCCAACAGGCTCATTCTGTACTGTGGTTGCCAAACTGTTATCTCCAGAACTACACCCTCTCTCTTTCTACCTACAGTGCCCTGCCCAGGCACAAAATATGCTTCCAAGAACTCCCAAAGGGTAAATGACCCCAAACATAATGATTGTCAGACTGGTGAGTTAATTCCTCAAGTTGGGGGGTGGCTGAACTTAACCCATTTTAAGAAAAATGAAAGACCTCCGGGCACCTGGGTGGCTCAGTTGGTTGAGCGTCCGAATTCAACTCAGGTCATGATCTCACAGTTGGTGTGCAGACAGCTCAGAGCCTGAAACCTGTTTCAGATTCTGTGTCACCCTCTCTCTCTCTGCCCTTCCCTGCTCGTGCTCTGTCTCTCTGTCTCTCAAAAAATAAATAAAACATAAAACAAGAAAAAGAAAAAGAAAAGACCTGGAGAGGATTTTTCCTAGTTTGGACTCTTTCATCTGAAAGAGTTCAAAATTTCCAATTAGTTACAGGTTTTCTTTGGGGATGCCTGTAATACTCAGTCTTTGAGGAAGATGAATCAGGAAAGTAATTTGATGAAGAGTAAGAAAGTGCTGGAGAAGAGTTCAATGAAGGGGAGAGTCTCTCTCAAATTTTATTCGGGGCTAAGCCTTCTAGGAAACGAAGGGCAGGGAAGATGAAGCTGGAATTTTCCATTGTCTTCACCAATAGGGGGTGATCTCATGCTATTGCCTCAATCCCGTTATTTCCACATAAAATATCTCATAAACCAAAACCAATGGTTCTCAACTAGGAGCGATTTTGCTTCTCAGATGACATCTGGCAATATCTGGAGACAGTTTTTGGTTGTCATAATTGGAAGAGTTGCTACTGGTATGTAGCAGGTAGAGCCCAGGCAGGATACTAATCATCCGACAAGACACAGCCCCCCAAAACAAAGAACTGTTCTCCCCCAAATGTTCATAGTGCCAGCACTGAGAATCCCTTTAACAGACCAAACAGAAGAGGAGAATCAATCACAGTTTACCCAAAAGAATTTTCTCCAGAGAATGTTTTTCAACTCAGCACCAGAGTACTGCTTTGCAAAGGGCCCGCTGTGCCAAGCCACCCCTCCTCCAGTCCTGTCTGAAGTGGGAGATTTATCGTGCTCAATTCTTTTTTTTTTTTAATTTTGTTTAATGTTTGTTTATTTTTGAGAGAGAGAGAGAAGACAGAGTGCAAGCAGGGGAGGGGCAGAGAGAGAAGGAGACACAGAATCCAAAGCAGGCTCCAGGCTCAGAGCTGTCAGCATGGAGCCCGATGTGGGGCCGACGTGGGGCTCGAAACTCACATAATGTAAGATCATGACATGAGCTGAAGTCATATGCTTACCCGACTGAGCCACCCAGGCGCCCCTGCTGAGCTCAATTCTAACATCTTTTCCCTCCAAAAAGGTCAACTTGTTAAAGTAACTGGAGTCGTTGCATCTGGGTGCCTCGAAGTAAAATCACTCTTGACTCCAGGTATAGATAGATCGAGAGTTTTAGCCAGAGGGTGAGATGAGTGAGGGCTGACAAAGAGCCACCTAATAAAAGACTTCAGTGGACAAACTGCACTCACCCGAAAAGGCTCAGGATGTATTTAACATTGTTGTCAAATCACCAGGGAGAGGAATGAGTAAAACAAAACACATTCTTAGATGGGCAAACAAAGAATGTAGTTAAGACACACTGCATAACTCTGGTACTTAACTCCTCAGAGTTTGGGTTTGGTTTATTTAAAGAAGGCAGAACAGATGCTTCTTTGATGTCTCATTGCTACAAAACTCATCACTGCAAAACTCCACGTCCATTACTATTGGTACAAACTCCTGTTTTGTTTTATTTTGTTTTGTTAATTAAAAAATTTTTTTTTCGGGGCGCCTGGGTGGCTTAGTCGGTTAAGCGTCCGACTTTCGCTTAGGTCATGATCTCGCGGTTCGTGGGTTCGAGCCCCGCGTCGGGCTCTGTGCTGACTGCCAGCTCGGAGCCTGGAGCCTGTTTCGGTCTGTGACTCCCTCTCTCTCTGACCCTCCCCTGCTCACGCTGTCTCTCTCTCTCCTAGAAATAAATAAAACATTAAAAAAAAAATTTTTTTTTTCAATGCTTATTTACTTTTGAGAGAGGGAGAAACAGAGCACAAGCGAGAGAGGGGCAGAGAGAGAGGGAGACACAGAATCTGAAGCAGGTTCCAGGCTTTGAGCTGTCAGCGCAGAGCCCGACGCGGGACTCAAACCCACGAACCGCAAGGTCATGACCTGAGCCAAAGTCAGACGCTTAACCAAGTGAGCCACCCAGGCGCCCCTTAATTTTTGTTACTTGCTAATGAAAAGAATCCTAACTGGATTGTGTCTCACTGAACAAATTAAGATTGAGAAAGGAAAAAATTCAACTCCGGGCCAAATAGCCTTCTGAGGATAATATTAAGAATTCATTAGAAAAATTGATTTTAAATGATACGTAAACTTTAATAATAGTCCATTCCAGTGAATATGTTGCCTTGCTTTCCAGTGGTTAAATATTAACTCATACCCAGGATAAATTATTAAAAAAAGAAAAGCACCCTGAACTTCCCACAAATACGTATCCATCTCCTTCCTGTTTTGTACAGATGCTTGATTTCATGTTCTCTTAGCTTCTTGATATGACTGTCCAGTTTCCTGCTCTGAATTCTCTGCATTCCCAATTTATTTTTCTTTAAAACAGAAGTGCCAGGGGCACCGGGTGGCTCAGTGGGTTAAGCATCTGACTTCAGCTCAGGTCATGATCTCACTGTTCATGAGTTTGAGCTTTCATGTGGGCTCTCTGCTGGCAGCACACAGCCTGCTTCGGATCCTCTGTCTCCCTCTCTCTCCGTCTCTCTCCCTCATACTCTCTCTCTCAAAATGAATAAACAGTAAATAATCATAATCATAATCATAATCATGCCAGCCTACTGTAGACCTGACACTGTAATAGTAACTGAAGAATCGGTGTTATTTATTTATTTATTTATGATAAATATTCCTTTGGCTTCCCTGATTTATTCTGGCTTCTGAAATCCAATTTCCTCCTCTCTCCCCGTGAAAAAAATCAGTCCCTGCCACTGGCTGCTAATTGGTGAGCCCTCAGCAAGGTCTGAGGATTGATCTACCGGGGGACAGTAGAAGGATTCCAAACAGGTTTGTATACCCAGCATGTAATTTTCATACCTACAGCTCTCCACTCATCTCCAAGGTGTGTCTAGATTGTAGAGCCAAGAGCTATGACACCAGAGCTTGGCATGCCTTGTCACCTAACGATGAGGACTGACTTTTTGCTGCAAAACAAAACCTATTGCTTGATTTATATCACAACCGTGTACTCCATATGCTCACCTAAGTGTTCTAGGCTCAAAAGATGAGATCCCAGCATGTGCTGCAATAGATACTGCAATTCACACGCACTTTACAGAAGACGTATCAAACTCACCTCTCAACTACATTTTTCCTTCCTCAAAACTCAGGTCCAGACTTTTTTGCGCAACTCTCGTTTTATATAGTTGTCAGCTTTCCATTTGGTGTTCTTCGTCACTTAAAATAATTAAACCTACACATTCCCTAGGGCCAGCAGATGCTGCATTCCTGTCATTTAAAATCGTTCACTAGTGTCCCCTCATGTCACTATACCATACTTGGCTCAGCCATTCCCTTATTTGGCATTCGAAATATTTGGATTATAAATAGCGGTGCAAGAACGTCTTTGCACAAATTACATTTTTTCCCTTTTGGGTTATTTCCTTGGGGTATATTCCCAAAACTGGTATTCCTGGGTCAAAGGTTTGAAAAGTTTCGTGGCTCTTGTTACCCACTGCCAGAATATTCTCTAGACAGATTGGGGTATGTTGGAACACTTCAACTGTTAACTGGGTTTCCCACGATACACAGTAAGAATAACGTGCATCGAACTTCTCATAATCTCATAATGATGGAGGGAGTTACACATTTCAAAACAAAACAAAAGCGAAAACAGCAGCACTCTCTGTAGCCAAAGATGAGCTCTTTTAGGCTAACTTAGTAAAATATACGCCGCAAGAGCTGGGTGAAATATTTGTATTCCAGGCAGAATAGAAAATGAACTCAAGGTTCTGTGAAGTACTGTCAGCTTCTATTTGAAGCTGAGTAGTCTGGGAGAATTTAAAGCTGGCACATGACATGGGGCACCTATGTGGCTCAGCCGGTTAAGAGTCTGACTTTGGCTCAGGTCATGATCTCACGGTTCGTGGGTTCAAGCCCCACGTAGGGCTCTGTGCTGACAGCTAGCTCAGAGCCTGGAGCCTGTCTTCAGATTCTGTGTCTCCCTCTCTCTCTGACTCTCCCCTGATCACTCTGTCTGTCTGTCTGTCTCTCTCTCTCAGAAATAAATAAAACATTAAAAAAATATTTAAAAAAATAAAGCTGGCACATGACAGGTGACGAAGAAAATTTGGTGAGGAGGGTGGGGAGAGAGCTAGAAAATAAAAAGAAGGGACGTGCTTTCTTGTCATTGCTGCCTTTGTGGTGATGGCACCAGCACAGAGAGAAATAAGCAGGTTCTGAGCCTCGAAAATTCAGATTATTTACCCGGTGAAAGTGACTTCTAAGAATTGTGACGCTTGAGGACCTTGGTATCCTCAGTTGAAGAATCGAAGCCCAACCAAAACAAACAAACAAAAAATAACCTACTGAGTCATCCTTGCCAACTGGGCCCTAGAGCTAATAATACTGATGATAATGATGGTGACCACGCACCACATACTTACTATGTGCCTATCACTTTTCTAAAGGCTTTACACACATCACCCATTTCATCCCCCCAACTTCTACTACTATCCCACTTTACAGATGAGAAAACAGAATCAGAAAGCTAAGAAACTACCTCGAAGTCACAGAGCTAGTACGTGTCTGAGCCAGAGTCAAACCCTGACAATTGACTGCCACACCTTGTGCTCTGAGCACTGCAACCGCACTGCCTCAGGTGTGGCCATAGAAAGATGGCTCAGAGATGATGAAATGATGCACTAGGAGGGGCGCCTGAGTGGCTGAGTTGGTTGGGCATCTGGCTCTAGGTTTCAGCTCAGGTCATGATCTGGCAGGTTCGTGAGTTCAAGCCCCACACTGTGCTCATGCTGGCAGTGCAGAGCCTGCTTGGGATTCTCTCTCCCTCCCCCTCAAAATAAATAAATAAACTGTAAACCAAAATTTTAATGATGCACTAAGATATTCAATTTTATTTTATTTTATAAACCTCTGAATATGTAGGGGCACCTGGCTAGCTCAGTCAGTAGAACATGTGACTCTTAATTTCAGGGTTATGAGTTCAGGCCCCATGTTAGTCATAGAGCCTGCTTAAAATAATAATAATAATAGTTAAAAAACACTTCTGAATATTTAAAATTATTTCTGCTTCCTGTCTACTCATCTGAATTGAAACAATTCAAACATGTCATCTTTAAATTTAAACTACATATGTCTATAATGATCAAACACGATTTTTAAATGCCTAAGAAAGACTGAATGGAAATGTACCAAAATCTTGAAAATGTCCACCTATTCTTATGTGGTGGGATCCTGGCTATTATTTTTCTTCTTTCCACGTTTCTGTTTTTCCTTAGTTGTTCTATAATAAGCATGTGGCATCTTTTTTCTTTTTTCTTTTTTTTTTTTAATGTTTTATTTATTTCTAGGAGAGAGAGACACAGCGTGAGCAGGGGAGGGTCAGAGAGAGAGGGAGTCAGACTGAAACAGGCTCCAGGCTCTGAGCTGGCAGTCAGCACAGAGCCCGACGCGGGGCTCGAACCCACGAACCGCGAGATCATGACCTGAGCGAAAGTCGGACGCTTAAATGACTAGGCCACTCAGGCGCCCCGTCTTTTTTCTTATTCTGTATTTTTTAAAAATTCAAATCAAAATGAAGTGCAGTGAACCTCTGTATACTTCATCTGAATCATCCACTATTCACATTTTGCCATATTTGTCTTATTATTCTCTTTCACTGTGTGTGTGTGTATATATATATACATATATATGTATTCTTATTTTTTGATCACTCACTTAAAGATACTTTGCAAACATCGTGACTCCTTTTCTGAGACATGCTTCATGTATTTCCCAAGAACAAGGAGATTCTCTTACATAACAGAACAGGTGTTCTTTTTGTAATCCAAAAAAACCCTCAGTTTAAGAAAAACATAATTAACAGTAAACTAAGGCAACCTAAATATTTTCTGTTTCATTACCATGCACTGCAGGTTAAGTGGCCTTTGCTTGCTCACTGCAGCTCCCTTGCCCTATCTAACCTTTGTCCACATGCCCAGCAATACCCTATCTCTGCTGGGGAACTTTCCAGAACACTCTTGACTCCTTGACATTGTTGAGCCTCAGTTTCCTGTCACTGTTATGAATGTCTTACTATCAATCTATGTGCTTCCTTCCTTCTCTGTAAACCAACAAGTTGTTTATATATCATAACACTTAGTTTCAAGTTAATATCTTTATTACTATAATGGAATTTTTTAAAGTTTATTTATTTTGAGGTGGAGGGACAGAGGGAGAGTCCCAAGCAGTCTCTGCTCTGTCGGCACAGAATCTGACGTGGAGTTCATCCCATGACCAGGAGATCATGACCTGAGCCGAAATCAAAAGCCAGGTGCTCAACTGACCGTGCCACCCAGAAGCCCCACTGTAATGGAAATTTTAGAACCCTAAAGTCTTTTATTTATTTTTTAAATAAAATCTCTTATAATTACCACTTAGGTAAAGAGAGTCCCTCTTTCAATTTAATAATTTCTCAACTAAAATTATTATTCATTTAACTAGTATTAATTGAGGATCTACTATATCCTAGGCATTGTTGGAATTAAAGTAGCTAGCACTTTTGAGCATTTAGTATGTTCCCCAAGGACTTCACCTGGATACCTGGGTTAATCCTCCCAACTATCTCCATTCCCATTTTCCAGATGGGTAAACTGAGAAGTTAAGTGATTTGCCCAAGGTTGTGCAGCTAGCCAGAATTCCGACCCAAGCGGTGCGCCTCTGTCCAGAGCTCATGCTCAGGGGCACCAGGTAATATGCTGGCGGTGCCTTAGGGGAGGCTCCTTTGTGGGGTCAGCAAGAACACGGCCACTTGTTAGGATAGCGGGGATGCCTGCCTTGCATGGGATTGGTTGCGGTGGAGGGAGAAACCGAAAAGGCAGTTCCATTTTCCCTGCTTCTGGACTCAAGCAGTCAAAATAGATAAGGCGAGAAAAGTATGCCTCTGGGTGGGTAGTTATTTCCATAAAAACTGATAATGGGGTCTTGACCTCATTTAACTTGGCTTCCAGGATATTCTTGGTGTTTCTGCTCCTTCTAGCCGCTCCTCCCGTCTCCTTCACCAGCTTGCCCAACCTCCTTCACCGTGACTTTAAGGTCTCAAGGACTCAGGCTCTGTTTCTTTTTTTTTTTTTAATTTATTTCTAGGAGAGAGAGACACAGCGTGAGCAGGGGAGGG